>NW_024609797.1:280000-307500 GCF_018296145.1 Oncorhynchus tshawytscha
TAACAAACTGACCCCAGCCCCCCGACACATTACTGCAGCATAAATACTGGAGGCTGAGACAGGAAATAAGGAGACACTGTGGCCCCATGGTCACCGGACAGGGCCAAACAGGAAGGATTAACCCCACCCACTTTGCACAGCCCCCACAGACCTAGAGGGATATCTTCAGAGGCCACTGTCCTCCACTCGTTACCTGTATTAATGGCACCTGTTTGAACTTGTTATCAGTATAAAAGACACCTGTCCACAACCTCAAACACTCCAAACTCCACTATGGCCAAGACCAAAGAGACTCTACAAATGATGCATTTGTGACGACTGTATAGGTATCTTTTAAATATATGAGATGTAAAAGATACTGATTTGGCCCTGATGAACGAGACCCCCCTCCCCCACCTGGGGCGGCAGCATAGCCTAGTGGTTAGAGCGTTGGACTAGTAACTGGAAGGTTGTGAGTTCAAACCCCTGAGCTGACAAGGTACAAATCTGTCGTTCTGCCCCTGAACAGGCAGTTAACCCACTGTTCCTAGGCCGTCATTGAAAATAAGAATTTGTTCTTAACTAACTTGCCTGGTTAAATAAAGGTTAAATAAAATTGTAAAAAATAGCTGCAGACATCTTTGCTCCCCCCCTTAACATATATGTTCAACTTCACACTGGATGCTCTGGAAATCTGCTTTTGTACTGCCTCTCCTGAAAGGTGGAGATCCTTCGCTACTTGTCAACTATCGACCCATATCAAAACTGTCTGTACTTGTCTAAGGTGCTGGAGTCCATAATCAGGCAGCTGAAGGTCTACCTCCAAGAACACAACATCTTAAAATGGAATGCAATCTGGTTTTAGGTCTGGCCACGGTACTGTTTCCATAACATTGATGGTTTTAAATGACATCCACTGTGCTCTTGATAAGAAGTTACATTGTGTTGTCTGTCTTTATTGATTTGTCTGAGGCTTTTGACACCGTGGTTACATTGTGTTGTCTGTTTTTATTGATTTGTCTGAGGCTTTTGACACCGTCGATCCATGCTTGTTGGTGCAAAGGTTCAAATGTTGTGGATTACTGGTCAGGCTCTAGAATGGTTTATAAATTATCTATCAAATCGTACAAAATGTGTAATGGCGGATGGTTGTAAATCTGAGTCCATAGAGGTGTGCTCAGGTGTTCCGCAAGGTTCTATTTTGGGCCCACTGTTGTTCTTTTTGTACATCAACAACATTGGGGATCTTATTGAAACAGCGGATGTTCATTTTTATGCAGATGATACTGTTCTTTATTCAAGTGGTAGTAGTTCATCTTTAGCTTTTGAAAATGCCCAAAGAACATTTTACATCATACAACAGAATCTGTTTGATTTAAAGCTGGTTCTAAAGGTAAAACAAAAAGAATGGTATTTTCAAATGCCAGGCATGTTACTAATCATGTCATTGCTACGTCGGCTGGACTTACTATACAGCAAGTTAAAGTGCCCTGAGAGCACTTGATTTAGTATATCATGCAGCACTCAGGTTCATTATAAATCCAAAACGTCAATGACGACCGGCCAGCAGCGCTGTAGAGATCACAATGATGATCACGTCACTGACCTTGCGTAGTAGGCTTAAACACTGGTATACACTGATTTATAAGGCCAGATTGGGTAAAATGACATGTTATCTCTGTTCTTTTTGTAAATGAGGTAAATAAATATCAATTACTGTCGCGTTCTCATTTGCTTCTAACAGAACCAAAAATCAGAACAGGTCATGGTAGAAAACGTTTTAGTTACTCAGCTCCGTGGTCCTGGAATTCTCTCCTGAACAATTTAAAATTTGATGATCTGGTTTCGTTGGTGGAGTTTAAACACTTGATCGATGTCAATGTCACGGAAGAGTGGAATTGTCTTTAGGACAGCTGTTTTTTAGTCAAGACTTTCGTGTTTTTTTTTAACGTAATATATAATTGTTGTACTGTATGTGTGTCTATAGCTGTGTTTAATGTGTTAGTGAATGTAAGTTGTTTTGTCTGAAACTGTGTTCCCCCCTGCTGCTATTGGACCAGGTCTCTCTTGGAAAAGAGATGTTTTCTCAACAAGAAAAACCTGTAAAAAAAAATAAAGGTTAAATAAATCAATTAAATAAAACTTTTTTTTTTTTACATTTGATATTTTAGTCACTCAGCAGATGGTCTTATCCAGAGCAACATATTGTACAGAAGGAGCATTCGTCTTAAGATAGCAAGACAACCACATCGGTCGGAAGTCAACTATACAGGATACGAACATTCCATTCCAGCTGAGGAACGGACGGACATACAGAGCATTCGGAAAGTATTCAGACCTCTTGACTTTTTCCACATTTTGTTTATGTTGCAGCTTTATTCTAAAATGTATTGAATTTTTTTCTTTCTTCCCCTAATCAAACTACACACAATACCCCATAATGACATCACAATACCCCATAATGACATCACAATACCCCATAATGACATCACACTACCCCATAAGGACATCACAATACCCCATAATGACATCACAATACCCCATAATGACATCACACTACCCCATAATGACATCACACTACCCCATAATGACATCACAACTACCCCATAATGACATCACAATACCCCATAATGACATCACACTACCCCATAATGACATCACACTACCCCCCCATAATGACATCACACTACCCCATAATGACATCACACTACCCCATAATGACATCACACTACCCCATAATGACATCACAATACCCCATAATGACATCACACTACCCCATAATGACATCACACTACCCCATAATGGCATCACAATACCCCATAATGACATCACACTACCCCATAATGACATCACACTACCCCATAATGACATCACACTACCCCATAATGACATCACACTACCCCATAATGACATCACACCCATAATGACATCACACTACCCCATAATGACATCACAATACCCCATAATGACATCATCACAATACCCCATAATGACATCACACTACCCCATAATGACATCACAATACCCCATAATGACATCACACTACCCCATAATGGCATCACATACCCCATAATGACATCACACTACCCCATAATGACATCACACTACCCCATAATGACATCACACTACCCCATAATGACATCACACCCCATAATGACATCACACTACCCCATAATGACATCACAATACCCCATAATGACATCACACTACCCCATAATGACATCACACTACCCCATAATGGCATCACAATACCCCATAATGACATCACACTACCCCATAATGACATCACACTACCCCATAATGACATCACACTACCCCATAATGACATCACACTACCCCATAATGGCATCACAATACCCCATAATGACATCACACTACCCCATAATGACATCACACTACCCCATAATGACATCACACTACCCCATAATGACATCACACTACCCCATAATGACATCACAATACCCCATAATGACATCACACTACCCCATAATGACATCACACTACCCCATAATGACATCACACTACCCCATAATGACATCACACTACACCATAATGACATCACACTACCCCATAATGACATCACAATACCCCATAATGACATCACACTACCCCATAATGACATCACACTACCCCATAATGGCATCACAATACCCCATAATGACATCACACTACCCCATAATGACATCACACTACCCCATAATGACATCACACTACCCCATAATGACATCACACTACACCATAATGACATCACACTACCCCATAATGACATCACAATACCCCATAATGACATCACACTACCCCATAATGACATCACACTACCCCATAATGGCATCACAATACCCCATAATGACATCACACTACCCCATAATGACATCACACTACCCCATAATGACATCACACTACCCCATAATGACATCACACTACCCCATAATGACATCACAATACCCCATAATGACATCACACTACCCCATAATGACATCACAATACCCCATAATGACATCACACTACCCCATAATGACATCACACTACCCCATAATGACATCACACTACCCCATAATGACATCACACTACACCATAATGACATCACACTACCCCATAATGACATCACAATACCCCATAATGACATCACACTACCCCATAATGACATCACACTACCCCTACCCCATAATGACATCACACTACCCCATAATGACATCACACTACCCCATAATGACATCACACTACCCCATAACCCTACACCATAATGACATCACACTACCCCATAATGACATCACAATACCCCATAATGACATCACACTACCCCATAATGACATCACACTACCCCTAATGACATCACAATACCCCATAATGACATCACACTACCCCATAATGACATCACACTACCCCATAATGACATCACACTACCCCATAATGACATCACACTACCCCATAATGACATCACACTACCCCATAATGACATCACACTACCCCATAATGACATAACACTACCCCATGACATCACAATACCCCATAATGACATCACACTACCCCATAATGACATCACACTACCCCATAATGACATCACACTACCCCATAATGACATCACACTACCCCATAATGACATCACACTACCCCATAATGACATCACACTACCCCATAATGACATCACAATACCCCATAATGACATCACACTACCCCATAATGACATCACACTACCCCATAATGACATCACACTACCCCATAATGACATCACACTACCCCATAATGACATCACACTACCCCATAATGACATCACACTACCCCATAATGACATCACAATACCCCATAATGACAATTATTAGCTTCATAGGTTCGTTTTGCTATTCATTGTGTTTTGTTTCTTTGAGTTTTTCACTTCATAAATGAAGAAGAGGGAACCATACCACGCTGCGTCTTGGTCCACTCATTATGACGATCGTGAGAGATACAGTGTTTTGGATGTAGTTTAAAAGGATGGATACAGTGTTTTGGGTGTAGTTTAAAATGGAGTGTTTTGGGGAGTTTAAAAGGAGTACAGTGTTTTGGGTGTAGTTTAAAAGGATGGATACAGTGTTTTGGGTGTAGTTTAAAAGGATGGATACAATGTTTTGGGTGTAGTTTAAAAGGATGGATACAGTGTTTTGGGTGTAGTTTAAAAGGATGGATACAGTGTTTTGAAAATAAACTTTTCATACACAGCTCAGTCATTTAAATGGTGATGCCACTTAAACCTCAATCATATTATTTACGCAGACATACATCCCATTTTAGTTCAGAAAACATGTTGTTTAATGTTTTATATGGTGTCATTGTGTGTGTGTGTGTGTGTGTGTGTGTGTGTGTGTGTGTGTGTGTTTGTCTGAATGTGTTCTGAATGCTAAAGGACAGAAAACTGGCCTTGCTTTTGTCTCCATCATGTTTAGTATTCTGAGACATTTAAATGGATCCTATGATCAATCCTGGTCTGAGCCTAGTGTTGACAGAACCTCTGGCAGTAACCCACCTGCCACACACACACACACACACACACACACACACACACCGATCTGTCTCTATCATGTTCTGTTAACTAGCACGGCATGTCACTTGATTGATGGCGTGTGTGTGTGTGTGTGCGTGAGTGTGTGTATGTGTGTTTGTTTAAGTGAATACAAACCTATTGTAAATTAAAGACACATTGTAATATAAATCTGCTTCTTAAGTCTCCCATACTGTTGGAAATGTATCTAACAAATACAAGTTATTGTCTGTTGAAAATGTAGCTAACAAATACAAGTTATTGACTGACACCACAACAAACCTGTACATTTAACATCAGGCAAGGTTTCACAACCTCTTTAACCTCGTAATGTTTTCCTCATCTCGTTCCGTCTATTCATCTCCACTAGTAGATGCATGGTAGATGGCACTAGTAGGGGTGACAGGTAGCCTAGTGGTTAGAGCTGTTGGGCCGGTAACCGAAAGGTTGCTGGATCGAATCCCCGAGCCGACGAGCTACGAAATCTGTCGTTAGAAATCTACATGGTTTAGTGTCCAGAACAAGGCAGTTAACCCACTGTTCCTTGGTAGGCTGTCAATAGTTAAGATAAAGTGAGAACCCAGCATCAGATGGTTCATCATTTCTTTCCACCTTATTCATCTCCACTAGTTTCGGCTCCATGGGGCAGAAACATAGCACATGGTTTAGGTGAAGGTGTCATAAGATGGTTAAGGTCATTTCATGTCCACCTTATTCATCTCCACTATCGGCTCCATGGGAAGAGAGAACCCAGCATGGTTTCAGATGGATCAGGTCAGTGGGTGTTTCTCTTTCGTCAGGAGGATTTAAAAGGTCCCTGTTAAGGTGGGCGTTTAGGAGTGTTAAGGACCCCAAGTATGTTTCATTATGTAAGGTAAGTTTAGGAGTGTTAACGTCGTTAACCAAGTTTAGGAGTGAATGCTGGGCCTTTTGTGTTTCCTGTTTCCTGTTTCATGTTTAGGTGTGAGGAAAGGTGTGTTAAAAAGTTTAGGTGTGTTAAGGTAAGTTTAGGAGTGTTAAGGTGTGTTAGGTAAGTTTAGGTAATCACACACACTGTGAAGCAGAGAACATAGCACATGGTTTAGGTGTGTTAAGGTGTGCAGGTAAGTTTAGGTACACACACTGTGAAGCACATAGCACAGTGTGTTAAGGTGTGTTAAGGCACGCACAGGTACACAGTGTTAAGGTGTGTTAAGGTAAGTCTAGGTTAGGAGTCTTAAGGTGTGTTAAGGTAAGTGTAGGTGTCTTAAGGTACGTTTAGGAGTGTTAAGGTGTGTTAAGGTGTGTTAAGGTGTGTTAATGTTTAAGTTTAGGTGTGTTAAGGTACGTTTATGTTAAGGTGTGTGTTAAGGTGTGTTAAGGTACGTTTTGTTAAGGTGTGTTAAGGTACGTTTAGGAGTGTTAAGGTGTGTTAAGGTACGTTTAGGAGTGTTAAGGTGTGTTAAGGTACGTTTAGGTGTGTTAAGGTGTGTTAAGGTACGTTTAGGTGTGTTAAGGTGTGTTAAGGTACGTTTAGGTGTGTTAAGGTGTGTTAAGGTAAGTTTAGGAGTGTTAAGGTGTGTTAAGGTGTGTTAATGTAAGTTTAGGTGTGTTATGGTGTGTTAAGGTACGTTTAGGAGTGTTAAGGTGTGTTAAGGTAAGTGTAGGTGTGTTAAGGTGTGTTAATGTAAGTTAAGGTGTGTTAAGGTAAGTTTAGGTGTGTTAAGGTAAGTTTAGGTGTGTTAAGGTAAGTTTAGGAGTGTTAAGGTGTGTTAAGGTACTTTTAGGAGTGTTAAGGTGTGTTAAGGTGTGTTAATGTAAGTTTAGGTGTGTTAATGTAAGTTTAGGTGTGTTAAGGTAAGTTTAGGTGTGTTAAGGTAAGTTTAGGAGTGTTAAGGTAAGTTTAGGTGTGTTAAGGTGTGTTAAGGTGTGTTAATGTAAGTTTAGGTGTGTTAAGGTAAGTTTAGGTGTGTTAAGGTAAGTTTAGGTGTGTTAAGGTAAGTTTAGGAGTGTTAAGGTGTGTTAAGGTAAGTTTAGGTACACACACTGGGAAGCAGAGAACATAGCACATGGTTTAGGTGTGTTAAGGTGTGTTAAGGTAAGTTTAAGTGTGTTAAGGTAAGTTTAGGTGTGTTAAGGTAAGTCTAGGTACACACCCTGGGAAGCAGAGAACATAGCACATGGTTTAGGAGTGTTAAGGTGTGTTAAGGTAAGTGTAGGTGTGTTAAGGTGTGTTAAGGTACGTTTAGGAGTGTTAAGGTGTGTTAAGGTAAGTGTAGGTGTGTTAAGGTGTGTTAAGGTAAGTTTAGGAGTGTTAAGGTGTGTTAAGGTATGTTTAGGAGTGTTAAGGTGTGTTAAGGTACGTTTAGGAGTGTTAAGGTGTGTTAATGTAAGTTTAGGTGTGTTAAGGTAAGTTTAGGTGTGTTAAGGTGTGTTAAGGTAAGTTTAGGTGTGTTAAGGTTTGTGTTAAGGTGTGTTAAGGTGTGTTAATGTAAGTTAAGGTGTGTTAAGGTAAGTTTAGGAGTGTTAAGGTAAGTTTAGGTGTGTTAAGGTGTGTTAGGTGTGTTAATGTAAGTTAGGTGTGTTAAGGTAAGTTTAGGAGTGTTAAGGTAAGTTTAGGAGTGTTAAGGTGTGTTAATGTAAGTTTAGGTGTGTTAAGGTAAGTTAAGGTGTGTTAATGTAAGTTAAGGTGTGTTAAGGTAAGTACGTTTAGGTGTGTTAAGGTAAGTTTAGGTACATTTAGGAGTGTTAAGGTGTGTACGTTTAGGTGTGTTAAGGTAAGTTTAGGAGTGTTAAGGTGTGTTAAGGTAAGTTTAGGTGTGTTAAGGTGTGTTAAGGTACGTTTAGGAGTGTTAAGGTGTGTTAAGGTAAGTTTAGGAGTGTTAAGGTACGTTTAGGTAAGTGTTAAGGTGTGTTAAGGTGTTTAGGTGTGTTAATGTACGTTTAGGAGTGTTAAGGTGTGTTAATGTAAGTTTAGGTGTGTTAAGGTGTGTTAATGTAAGTTTAGGTGTGTTAAGGTGTTTAATGTTAAGTACGTTTAGGTGTGTTAAGGTGTGTTAAGGTAAGTGTAGGTGTGTTAAGGTGTGTTAAGGTACGTTTAGGAGTGTTAAGGTGTGTTAAGGTAAGTTTAGGAGTGTTAAGGTGTGTTAAGGTAAGTTTAGGAGTGTTAAGGTGTGTTAAGGTGTGTTAATGTAAGTTTAGGTGTGTTAAGGTGTGTTAAGGTACGTTTAGGAGTGTTAAGGTGTGTTAAGGTAAGTTTAGGTGTGTTAAGGTGTGTTAAGGTAAGTTTAGGTGTGTTAAGGTAAGTTTAGGTGTGTTAAGGTAAGTTTAGGTGTGTTAAGGTAAGTTTAGGTGTGTTAAGGTAAGTTTAGGTGTGTTAAGGTAAGTTTAGGAGTGTTAAGGTGTGTTAAGGTACGTTTAGGAGTGTTAAGGTGTGTTAAGGTAAGTTTAGGAGTGTTAAGGTGTGTTAAGGTAAGTTTAGGAGTGTTAAGGTGTGTTAAGGTAAGTTTAGGAGTGTTAAGGTACGTTTAGGAGTGTTAAGGTAAGTTTAGGAGTGTTAAGGTGTGTTAATGTGTTAAGGTGTGTTAAGGTAAGTTTAGGTGTGTTTAGTTTAGGTGTGTTAAGGTAAGTTTAGGTGTGTTAAGGTGTGTTAAGGTGTGTTAAGGTAAGTTTAGGTGTGTTAAGGTGTTTAGGTGTGTTAGGACGTTTAGGTGTGTTAAGGTAAGTTTAGGTGTGTTAAGGTGTGTTAAGGTAAGTTTAGGAGTGTTAAGGTAAGTTTAGGTGTGTTAAGGTAAGTTTAGGTGTGTTAAGGTAAGTTTAGGTGTGTTAAGGTGTCTAGGTACAGGTGAAGCAGAGAACGTTTAGCACATGGTTTAGGAGTGTTAAGGTGTGTTAAGGTAAGTTTAGTGTTAAGGTGTTTAAGTGTAAGTTTAGGTGTAAGTTTAGGTGTGTTAAGGTACGTTTAGGAGTGTTAAGGTGTGTTAAGGTAAGTTTAGGTGTGTTAAGGTAAGTTTAGGTGTGTTAAGGTACGTTTTGTGTTACACAAGTTTAGGTGTGTTAAGGTAAGTTTAGGTGTGAACAGTTTAGGTGTACATGGTTTAGGAGTGTTAAGGTGTGTTAAGGTAAGTTTAGAGTGTTAAGTCTCTCTCTGTTCTTTAAAGCCATTAACAATAACATGTACGTTTAGGCTGAAGTTTAAGGTGTGTTAGTACGTTTAGGAGTGTTAATGTGTTTCGGTACGTTTAGGAGTGTTAAGGTGGCAAAGTTGTTTAGGAGTGTTAAGGTGTGTTAAGGTAAGTTTAGGTGAAATTAAGGTGTGTTAAGGTAAATGTTATGCACATACGTTTAAAGTGCAAAGGTGTGTTAGGTAAGTTTAGGTGTGTTAATACGTTTAGGTTTGTGTTCATAGTTGGTGTAAGTTTAGAAGTGTTAGGTCTGTATATTTACAGATTATAGTGGTGAATTGTTACTCTGTATATTTACAGATCATAGTGGTGAATTGTTACTCTGTATAATTAGAGATCATAGTACATGGTTTGAAGTGTTACTCTGTATATTTACAAGATCTGAATTCCAAATTATAGTAATTAGTGGAATGTTACTCTGTATGCAAATTACAGATCATAGTTTTGCGTTTCTGTGTCAGCGTTAGTGAAATTAGCTTTTGTAAAGAGATCATAGTAAATGCAAATGTTATTCTGTATATTTACAGATCATGGTGGTGAATTGTTACTCTGTATAATTACAGATCATAGTGGTGAATTGTTACTCTGTATAATTACAGATCATAGTGGTGAATTGTTACTCTGTATATTTAGTGATCATAGTGGTGAATTGTTACTCTGTATATTTACAGATCATAGTGGTGAATTGTTACTCTGTATATTTACAGATCATAGTGGTGAATTGTTACTCTGTATAATTACAGATCATAGTGGTGAATTGTTACGCTGTGTATTTACAGATCATAGTGGTGAATTGTTACTCTGTATATTTACAGATCATAGTGGTGGATTGTTACTCTGTATATTTACAGATCACAGTGGTGAATTGTTACTCTTTATAGTTACACATCATAGTGGTGAACTGTTACTCTGTATATTTACAGATCATAGTGGTGAATTGTTACTCTGTATATTTACAGATCATAGTGGTGAATTGTTACTCTGTATAATTACAGATCATAGTGGTGAATTGTTACTCTGATCATAGTGGTGAATTGTTACTCTGTATATTTACAGATCATAGTGGTGAATTGTTACTCTGTATATTTACAGATCATAGTGGTGAATTGTTACTCTGTATATTTACAGATCATAGTGGTGAATTGTTACTCTGTATATTTACAGATCATAGTGGTGAATTGTTACTCTGTATATTTACAGATCATAGTGGTGAATTGTTACTCTGTATATTTACAGATCATAGTGGTGAATTGTTACTCTTTATAGTTACACATCATAGTGGTGAACTGTTACTCTGTATATTTACAGGTCATAGTGGTGAATTGTTACTCTGTATATTTACAGATCATAGTGGTGAATTGTTACTCTGTATATTTATGATCATAGTGGTGAATTGTTATTCTGTATATTTATGGATCATAGTGGTGAATTGTTACTCTGTATATTTACAGATCATAGTGGTGAATTGTTACTCTGATCATAGTGGGGAATTGTTACTCTGTATATTTACAGATCATAGTGGTGAATTGTTACTCTGTATATTTACAGATCATAGTGGTGAATTGTTACTCTGATCATAGTGGTGAATTGTTACTCTGATCATAGTGGTGAATTGTTTGATTTTACAAAACTTTACAGGTGCTATTTTCTTAAAATTCCAATAGTCTGATTGCAGCCTGCAATTTGGGGCATTCCTGCGTGTGAGCATTCCTTCATCTGCAGGAACGCAACCCCTCGAACATCCCATTGGTTCCTGGATGTTGGGCACGGCTGCAGGAACACCCCCCCCCTCGAGCACGCCATTATCATGTGAAACTTGTGGATTTCCCCTGATCGTCTATGAGACTAACATGTGAATCAGAAGGGAAATAAATATGTGATAGAAGTCTTTTGTTTATGCTCTGGCAACATCATGAAATAGCAAATCTTTAGCTTCAAATGTATGTGTAATCATTGTATTGATGATGTTGGATAGGAGATGTAACGGACACACCAGCCACCCCTCCCCTCTCATTATCAACGCTGAAAGGAAGTGATGTAATTAATCATCAGACAGACGCCCTCGCCGTAACTGCGGGAAAGCAGTGTTCGGCAGGGGGGGGTTCGGTAGACAGGAGTTCTAGCTAGCTAGCACACAGTGTCCTTCGCCCCCGCCTCTCGCCTGAGTACTGGAGTCCTAGCTAGCTAGCACACAGTGTCCTTCGCCCCCGCCTCTCGCCTGAGTACTGGAGTCCTAGCTAGCTAGCACACAGTGTCCTTCGCCCCCGCCTCTCGCCTGAGTACTGGAGTCCTAGCTAGCTAGCACAGTGTCCTTCATCCCCTCTACCATTGTTGTAGCTTAGCTAATGGTGTCATCCTGGCCTCCCACCTGTCTATCGTTGTCCTAGCTAGCTACCTACTGGTGTCTCCTCTGCCTCTTCTTCTTCTGTGCTGTTTATCGGTGGTTGGACTCCAACGTTATGGTTCATTACCACCACCTGCTGTACTGGACCACCTCCCCACCTGTTAACCGGAGTCCTGGCTTAAACATGGACCAATAGAAGTATAACTAGGGGTTCCTAAAGATGCCCACATGGAGCAACTCCCACATGGAGCAACTCCCACATGGAGCAACGCCCACATGCAGGAACGCCCACATGGAGCAACGCCCACATGGAGCAACTCCCACATGGAACAACGCCCACATGGAGCAACGCCCACATAGAGCAACGCCCACATAGAGCAACTCCCACATGGAGCAACGCCCACATGGAGCAACGCCCAAATAGAGCAACTCCCACATGGAGCAACTCCCACATGCAGGAATGCCCACATGGAGCAACTCCCACATGGAGCAACGCCCACATGCAGGAACGCCCACGTGGAGCAACTCCCACATGCAGGAATACCCACATGGAGCAACGCCCACATGGAGCAACACCCACATGCAGGAACGCCCACATAGAGCAACGCCCACATGGAGCAACACCCACATAAAGCAACTCCCACATGGAGCAACGACCACATGCAGGAACGCCCACATGGAGCAACGCCCACATAGAGCAACGCCCACATGGAGCAACGCCCACATGGAGCAACACCCACATGGAGCAACTCCTACATGGAGCAACGCCCACATGGAGCAACTCCTACATGGAGCAACGCCCACAGAGAGCAACGCCCACATAGAGCAACTCCCACATGGAGCAACGCCCACATAGAGCAACTCCCACATGGAGCAACGCCCACATGGAGCAACACCCACATGGAGCAACGCCCACATAGAGCAACTCCCACATGGAGCAACGCCCACATGCAGGAACGCCCACATGGAGCAACTCCCACATGCAGGAATGCCCACATGAGCAACTCCCACATGGAGCAACGCCCACATGCAGGAACACCCACATGGAACAACACCCACATGGAGCAACTCCCACATGGAGCAACTCCCACATGGAGCAACGCCCACATGGAGCAACTCCCACATGGAGCAACTCCCACATGCAGGAACGCCCACATGGAGCAACGCCCACATGGAACCCCTGCAGGAACGCCCACATGGAGTCCCTGCAGGAAGGCCCACATGCAGGAACGCCCACATGCAGCAACACCCCAAATTGCAGGCCGCAATTAGACCTTATTCTTATATTCAGATTCTGATCCAGATTGGAATGCCTTTTTTTGACCTCACCAGGCAGGTCACCAGTGATATACAAGTCAACGCACCCTAATCCCTGTACAGTATAGTGTACTACTGTTGACCTCACCAGGCAGGTCACCAGTGATATACAAGTCAATGCACCCTAATCCCTGTACAGTATAGTGTACTACTGTTGACCTCACCAGGCAGGTCACCAGTGAAATACAAGTCAGTACTCGACGTCCATCCATGTCTGAGGATGTTGGGCAATAAAATGGAAACTGGACACTAGGGTCAACATTGTGCTCCGGTACCTTCAAGTAGGGTTAGGGTTAGGGTTTTGGATTAGGGTTAGGGTTTTGGGTTAGGGTTAGGGTTAGGGTTTTGGGTTAGGGTTAGGGTTAGGGTTTTGGGTTAGGGTTAGCGTTAGGGTTAGGTTTAGCGTTAGGGTTTTGGGTTAGTGGTTAGCGTTAGCGTTAGGGTTTTGGGTTAGGGTTTTGGGTTAGGGTTAGCATTAGGGTTTTGGGTTAGGGTTTTGGGTTAGGGTTTTGGGTTAGGGGTTAGGGTTAGCGTTAGCGTTAGGGTTTTGGGTTAGGGTTTTGGGTTAGGGTTTTGGGTTAGGGTTTTGGGTTAGGGGTTAGGGTTAGCGTTAGCGTTAGGGTTTTGGGTTAGGGTTTTGGGTTAGGGTTTTGGGTTAGGGGTTAGGGTTAGCGTTAGGGTTAGGGTTTTGGGTTAGGGTTTTGGGTTAGGGTTTTGGGTTAGGGGTTAGGGTTAGGGTTAGGGGTTAGGGTTTTGGGTTAGGGATTAGGGGTTACGGTTAGGGTTTTGGGTTTGGGTTAGGGTTAGGGTTTTGGGTTAGGGTTAGGGTTTTGGGTTAGGGTTAGGGTTAGCATTAGTGTTTTGGGTTTGCTAGGGTGTTGTGGACAGGCATGGCAAATAACCATACGTCTCTACCTCTGGTTCAATAGGTTGTTCGAATCCAACGATAGAAAGTTAAGCCTATCTCAAACCTTAACCCTAACCTTAACCTTTCAGAGTTACTGCCTAACCTTAACCCTAACCTTAACCCTAACCTTTCAGAGTTACTGACTAACCTTAACCCTGACCTTAACCCTAACCTTAACCCTAACCTTAACCTTTCAGAGTTACTGCCTAACCTTAACCTTTCAGAGTTACTGCCTAACCTTAACCCTTACCTTAACCTTTCAGAGTTAATGCCTGACCTTAACCCTAACCTTAACCCTAACCTTAACCCTAACCTTAACCCTGACCTTAACCATTCAGAGTTAATGCCTAACATTAACCCTGACCTTAACCGTTCAGAGTTAATGCCTAACATTAACCCTGACCTTAACCATTCAGAATTAATGCCTAACCTTAATCCTTACCTTAACCATTCAGAGTTAATGCCTGACCTTAACCATTCAGAGTTAATGCCTAACATTAACCCTGACCTTAACCATTCAGAGTTAATGCCTAACCTTAACCCTTACCTTAACCGTTCAGAGTTAATGCCTAACATTAACCCTAACCTTAACCATTCAGAGTTAATGCCTAACCTTAACCCTGACCTTAACCATTCAGAGTTAATGCCTAACCTTAACCCTTACCTTAACCGTTCAGAGTTAATGCCTAACATTAACCCTTACCTTAACCATTCAGAGTTAATGCCTAACATTAACCTTGACCTTAACCATTCAGAGTTAATGCCTAACCTTAACCCTTACCTTAACCATTCAGAGTTAATGCCTGATCTTAACCCTTACCTTAACCATTCAGAGTTAATGCCTGACCTTAACCCTTACCTTAACCATTCAGAGTTAATGCCTGACCTTAACCATTCAGAGTTAATGCCTAACCTTAACCCTTACCTTAACCATTCAGATTTAATGCCTGACATTAACCATTCAGAGTTAATGCCTGACCTTAACCATTCAGATTTAATGCCTGACATTAACCCTTACCTTAACCATTCAGAGTTAATGCGTAACCTTAAGAATTTGGCAGTAATTCCTAAACTTAACCTTACAAATGCATTAACACTTAAAAGTACAGACTCACCCACGTTGAATGTTATATTGTTTTTGTGCATCTCTGAGTGATGTTCTATCGATTCCCCTGGTTTCATGTGTATCTGAAATATTACCAATCAAGCAGGGCGTAAATGAGTCCGGGATGACTTCTGAACTTCTGAGCATATCCTTGCTTCAGCTCCTGAGCTACAGGCAGTTAGATTTGGGTGTGTCATTTAGGCAAAAAAATTGAAAAAAATTAAAGGGAGCTATCCTTTAAGAAGCAACACTGTAGCATCTCACTAAACCGGAAGGAAATAGGAATATGACTATTTGATCAGATTTCAATAGTGAGAATTATCATAACGAGGTAGGTTTTATTCTCTGAAATGGGCCATTGATCATGGTTTAGCATCTCCTATTTGTCTGCCTCTTCAGTCCAGGTGCCGTTGCGAATGTCAGACTGCACTCTGTGAGGAAAATCGATCTCCACGTTGAAGATGGTGTTACTGTAGACTCCTAAATTGATAGTGCAGTTTGTTTAGGCAATTTTACAGCTAACAAGCTGCTTTACATGCTGATATTGACTTTGTTATTGTTGTGTGCTAGCCAGCCCATAGAGAGAGCATTGCATTGTGGGGTTTGTAGTCGACTTGAGATGCAACAGATTTCCACAATGATTTTCAATTGTTGCTACAAACATTATTATGATGACAGAATTAAACATTTATTCACCAAAAATATTGTTCTAACATATAGGAATTTTATATAATATATAATATATAATATTGTTTTAACATATAGGAATTTTATATAATATATAATATATAATATTGTTCTAACTTATAGGAATGTTATATAATATATAATATTGTTTTAACATATAGGAATTTTATATAATATATAATATTGTTCTAACATATAGGCTTGTTATATAATATATAATATATAATATTGTTCTAACTTATAGGAATGTTTTATAGTATCTAATATATAATATTGTTTTAACATATAGGAATTTTATATAATATATAATATTGTTCTAACATATAGGCTTGTTATATAATATATAATATATAATATTGTTCTAACTTATAGGAATGTTTTATAATATATAATATATAATATTGTTCTAACTTATAGGAATGTTATATAATATATAATATATAATATTGTTCTAACTTATAGGAATGTTATATAATATATAATATTGTTCTAACATATAGGAATTTTATATAATATATAATATTGTTCTAACATATAGGCTTGTTATATAATATATAATATTGTTCTAACATATAGTAATTTTATATAATATATAATATTGTTCTAACTTATAGGAATGTTATATAATATATAATATAGTTCTAACATATAGGAATGTTATATAATATATAATATATAATATTGTAGGTTTTGGCTGGATATTTCCTTTAACTTATATGTGTGTGTGTGTGTGTGTGTGTGTGTGTGTGTGTGTGTGTGTGTGTGTGTGTGTGTGTGTGTGTGTGTGTGTGTGTGTGTGTGTGTGTGTGTGTGTGTGTGTGTGTGTGTGTGTGTGTGTGTGTGTGTGTGTGTGTGTGTGTGTGTGTGTGTGTGTGTGTGTGTGTGTGTGTGTGTGTGTGTGTGTGTGTGTGTGTGTGTGTGTGTGTGTGTGTGCGTGCGTGGGATCTTTATTTGATCACCATGTCGCAGGAAAACTGTAAAACTTTGATTATTATTATTGGCTATTTCCATTTTTACATTTCAGACTTGATTTTCCCTTTAGGAAAACAATTAGCAGCTCCTACAAAAATGTCCATGAATGATAATCCACATAATAATTCACATTTCCTATTGCTGCAGGAAAATATTTCTGCTGTAGCAAAATGCCTAAAATTGAGTTCCTACATCTGCAGTTGGAATGACGAACAATCGGTAGCTGCCTAGCTTGGTCAACATTTCCCAATCATCCTCCATCCTGACTTCCTTCTGCTCTTCCTCCAATCCCCTGATGCTAATAAGAGCTTTGCTTCTCCTCCAATCCCCTGATGCTAATAAGAGCTTTGCTTCTCCTCCAATCCCCTGATGCTAATAAGAGCTTTGCTTCTCCTCCAATCCCCTGATGCTAATAGGAGCTTTGCTTCTCCTCCAATCCCCTGATGCTAATAGGAGCTTTGCTTCTCCTCCAATCCCCTGATGCTAATAGGAGCTTTGCTTCTCCTCCAATCCCCTGATGCTAATAGGAGCTTTGCTTCTCCTCCAATCCCCTGATGCTAATGGGATCTTTGCTTCTCCTCCAATCCCCTGATGCTAATGGGATCTTTGCTTCTCCCCCAAGCCCCCGTTGAAGCTCTTCAGTCACCCCGTTGGCTCCTGACAACCCCTCAGTCACCCTGTTGGCTCCTGACAACCCTTCAGTCACCCTGTTGGCTCCTGACAACCCCTCAGTCACCCTGTTGGCTCCTGACAACCCCTCAGTTACCCTGTTGGCTCCTGACAACCCCTCAGTCACCCTGTTGGCTCCTGACAACCCCTCAGTCACCCTGTTGGCTCCTGACAACCCCTCAGTTACCCTGTTGGCTCCTGACAACCCCTCAGTCACCCTGTTGGCTCCTGACAACCCCTCAGTCACCTTGTTGGATCCTGACAACCCTTCAGTCACCCTGTTGGCTCCTGACAACCCCTCAGTCACCCTGTTGGCTCCTGACAACCCTTCAGTCACCCTGTTGGCTCCTGACAACCCCTCAGTCACCTTGTTGGCTCCTGACAACCCCTCAGTCGCCCTGTTGGCTCCTGACAACCCTTCAGTCACCCTGTTGGCTCCTGACAACCCCTCAGTCACCTTGTTGGCTCCTGACAACCCCTCAGTCACCCTGTTGGCTCCTGACAACCCTTCAGTCACCCTGTTGGCTCCTGACAACCCCTCAGTCACCTTGTTGGCTCCTGACAACCCCTCAGTCACCCTGTTGGCTCCTGACAACCCCTCAGTTACCCTGTTGGCTCCTGACAACCCCTCAGTCACCCTGTTTGCTCCTGACAACCCCTCAGTCACCTTGTTGGATCCTGACAACCCTTCAGTCACCCTGTTGGCTCCTGACAACCCCTCAGTCACCCTGTTGGCTCCTGACAACCCTTCAGTCACCCTGTTGGCTCCTGACAACCCCTCAGTCACCTTGTTGGCTCCTGACAACCCCTCAGTCACCCTGTTGGCTCCTGACAACCCCTCAGTCACCCTGTTGGCTCCTGACAACCCCTTAGTCACCCTGTTGGCTCCTGACTACCCTTCAGTCACCCTATTGGATCCTGACAACCCCTCAGTCACCTTGTTGGCTCCTGACAACCCCTCAGTCACCCTGTTGGCTCCTGACAACCCCTCAGTCACCTTGTTGGATCCTGACAACCCTTCAGTCACCCTGTTGGCTCCTGACAACCCCTCAGTCACCTTGTTGGATCCTGACAACCCCTTCAGTCACCCTGTTGGATCCTGACAACTCTTCCCAGATGGTGTTGCCATCTCTACCTCCTTCTCTCTTCCACATCCTTAGAGAGAGACACACACTGATCCTTAGTGAGGTGATGGACTGACACCCCATGGCGAAGACAGCGCATATGGGCACCATGGTTACCATGTTGCACACACACACATCTGAAACACACACACACACACACACACCACCACCATCTGACAGAGGAGAAGGGGACGTTAAGGGCAGCTGCATGGCTTGCCACACACACTTCATAAAGAACTGACTGCTGATGGATTGGTTTGCTTTCCACCAATCGCCACGCAGCCTTTAGGGGCTAAACGTCTTGCATGCTTGTTGCTGTGTTTAGTAGGGCAAAACGTCATAGAATGTTAGATGCTGGCCTCCAGCCATCCAAGCCCATTTTCACAAGATTGATCATTTCTCTAAGACCAAAATAAGAACAGTTCCCAGAGAGCCCACCTCCCCTCCTCCCCATAGAGCCCACCTCCCCTCCTCCTCATACAGCCCACCTCCCCTCCTCCCCATAGAGCCCACCTCCCCTCCTCCCCATACAGCCCACCTCCCCTCCTCCCCATAGAGCCCACCTCCCCTCCTCCTCATACAGCCCACCTCCCCTCCTCCCCATAGAGCCCACCTCCCCTCCTCCCCATAGAGCCCACCTCCCCTCCTCCCCATACAGCCATTCTCCCCTCCTCCCCATACAGCCATTCTCCCCACCTCCTCATACAGCCATTCTCCCCACCTACTCATACAGCCCACCTCCTCATACAGCCACCTCTCCATACAGCCCACCTCCTCATACGGCCCACCTCCTCATACAGCCCACCTCACCATACAGCCCACCTCCTCATACACACCTCCTCATACAGCCCACCTTAACCCCTCCTCCCCTCAAATCAAACTCTCCCCTTCCTTCCCCCAGCACACCTATACCCCTCTTCCCCTCCAATCAAACTCTTCCCTTCCCCTCCCCCAGCCCACCTATACCCCTCCTCCTATCCAATGAAACTCTCCCCTTCCCCTCATACATTCACAGCATATCTGATCGGGGCATGCTCTAGCCAGCTCTTCCTGGGCTTTGTATTATAACTGTCTTCCTATCTAATTCCCTGCTAGCTAATTCCCAGCCTTACCTGCATAATATTCCTAAAGAGGCTCTAAGCCCACCCCAAATCCCCTCGTTCAGCTGTGTGTTACTCTTCCCTTTGATCCTGGCGCTCCTTGTCGGGGGTCCGTGGCGAGAGGAAGCTGCTGCCACCTAGCTGGTACTAAGACCTGGAACACATAGCTACCACTACCTACCTGGAACACATAGCTACCACTACCTACCTGGAACACATAGCTACCACTACCTACCTGGTACTAAGACCTGGGACACATAGCTACCACTACCTACCTGGAACACATAGCTACCACTACCTACCTGGAACACATAGCTACCACTACCTACCTGGAACACATAGATACCAATATCTACCTGGAACACATAGCTACCACTCCCTACCTGGAGCACATAGCTACCACTACCTACCTGGTACTAAAATTGGGAACACATAGCTACCACTACCTACCTGGAACACATAGCTACCACTACCTACCTGGAACACATAGCTACCACTACCTACCTGGAACACATAGCTACCACTACCTACCTGGTACTAAGACCTGGGACACATAGCTACCACTACCTACCTGGAACTATGACCTGGAACACATAGGTACCACTCCCCACCTGGAACACATAGCTACCACTACCTACCTGGAACTAAGACCTGGAACACATAGCTATCACTACCTACCTGGAACACATAGCTACCACTACCTACCTGGCACACATAGCTACCACTACCTACCTGGAACTCATAGTTACCACTACCTACCTGGAACTATGACCTGGAACACATATCTACTACTACCTACCTGGAACACATAGCTACCACTACCTACCTGGAACACATAGCTACCACTACCTACCTGGAACACATAGCTACCACTACCTACCTGGAACACATAGCTACCACTACCTACCTGGAACACATAGCTACCACTACCTACCTGGAACACATATTTACCACAACCTACCTGTCAATATGACCTGGAACACAATCATCCACAGATCCACAACGTCTCTGTCTTGTCCTCTGGATGGAGGGAGATCAAACCTGGAGTGTGTCTCAACGTCTCTGTCTTGTCCTCTGGATGGGAGAAGGTCAACCCTGGAGTCTCTAATGACACCCCATCCTCAATATAGTGTACTACATTAGACCAGGGCCCATAGCTGGAATCTCCTTCATTCTATCCCCTATGGGCCCCAGTCAAGAGTACTGCACTGTTAAAGGAAAAGTATGCCATTTGGGACACAAGCCTGGTTTCACAGTAATGTAATCTTGGCATGTAATCAAGGTAATTCCAGCTAATTAGTTACAAAATTAAAACAGTGTTTGCATTTGTTTCCTGGAACATAAATGGACTTAACTGTTCCAAAGAAACGCACATCAATTAAAATGTATTGGAGAGATAATTGTCAAGATCAATTAGAAATTAGTTACACTAATTTTTTTTTTGCACTTTTATCTTAGTAAACGTTATACAGTACTGTACATGTATGGAATTATTTAAGGAAATGAATAATCGTCCATCCCTGATGATGTCATCAGATTAGAATGACAGCAGGGGGCTCGATAGACCGCACGCACACACACACACACACACACACACACACACACACACACACACACACACACAATACAGCCTGCCTACAGAGTCTTATACATATAGCCCATAGGTTGTAGACTGTAGACAACATAAAATGCCAAATAGACCCGGGTGGCCACCAGTTCCCAGAATGCTTTGCCTGTGGGCTATGACTAATTGGATTGGGGGCTGCAGTCTGTGGGCCTTCTGGGAAAGCAGGAGTCCAGAAAAAATAATCTGAGCTGTTTCTCTCTACTCTCCCCTCCACCCTTTCTCTCTCTCTCTCCTCCTCCCTCCCATCCTCCCTCTCTCCCTCCCCTCCTCCCTCCCCTCCTCCCTCTCTCCCTCCCCTCCGCCCTCCCCTCCCCATCCCTCCCTCTCTCCCTCCCCTCCTCCCTCCCCTCCTCTCTCCCTCCCCTCCCTCCCTCCACTCCACCCTCTCTCTCTCTCTCTCTCTCTCTCCCTCCTCCCTCCCTCTCCCTCCCCCCCCTCCCTCCCCTCCCTCTCTCCCCCTCTCTCTCCCCCCGCCCTCACTCTCTCCCCCCTCCTCCTCCCTCTCTCCCTCCCTCCCCTCCCCTCCTCCCCCTCCCTCCCCCCTCCCTCCCTCCCTCCCCTCCTCTCTCCCGCCCATCATCACTAATAACCCTGTAACTGTTGTTACCTCAGGCAGCCCCAGGTTATTATTCCCCCATGTCAAGGACCTGGGAGACTCATGTCCATTACCTGCTCTCTCTCTCTCTCACACACACACACACACACACACACACACACACACACACACACACACACACACACCTGTCCATTACCCACATAGAGGCCAAGGAAAAACTCCATCGGCAGGGCCATTATATGTCAATCAAACCCAACAAAAACACACACACAAACACACACACACACACACACACACACACACACACACACACACACACACACACACACACACGCACACAAACAATCAAACAAACAAATAAAATACCATTGTATTGGTCACATGCACAAGATGCATTGTGTCATCGGTACAGTGAACCACTTACTAGCAAGCTTCCCTCAACAGCAATACACATGTATAAAAAATACACAATAAGTAATACAAAGTTGTAAAAATCGCACTTGAGATGAACCTAATACAGTAGAATTTATTGGAGCTTCTAGACAGATATATTGATTATTGATTTCATTATTCAATTGTGTGTTTTCACAGGACGCTATGATTAATCAATAAGGCAAGAGGGGGGTGTGGTATATGGCCACGACGAATCACAGAGTCCTTGGACACAGCCATTAGCCGTGGTATGTTGGCCAATATACCACAAAACCCCGAGGTGCTTTATTGCTATAATAAACTGGTTATCAACGTAATTAGAGCAGTAAAAAATACATGTTCATATATCATGGCTGTCAGCCAATCAGCATTCAGGGTTGGAACCACCCAGTTTATAATGGATAATATAGTCTGTCATTGTTTCCAGTTCCAATGTAGAATAGAATAGAATAGGTTGGACTGGAATATAATATAATGGAATATAATAGAATGGAATAGAATATAATGGAATAGAATATAATGGAATGGAATAGAATAGAATGGAATATAATTCAATGGAATATAATATAATGGAATAGAATAGAATATAATGGAATAGAATATAATGGAATAGAATAGAATGGAATGGAATGCAATAGAATGGAATGGAATAGAATACAATGGAATATAATAGAATGGAATGGAATAGAATGGAATGGAATGGAATAGAATAGAATGGAATGGAATAGAATAGAATGGAATGGAATAGAATAGAATGGAATGGAATAGAATAGAATGGAATGGAATGGAATAGAATAGAATGGAATATAATAGAATGGAATGGAATGGAATAGAATAGAATGGAATATAATAGAATGGAATGGAATAGAATGGAATGGAATGGAATAGAATAGAATGGAATATAATAGAATGGAATATAATTCAGTGGAATAGAATATAATGGAATAGAATAGAATATAATGGAATAGAATATAATGGAATAGAATAGAATGGAATGGAATGCAATAGAATGGAATGGAATAGAATACAATGGAATATAATAGAATGGAATGGAATAGAATAGAATGGAATAGAATATAATGGAATATAATATAATGGAATATAATTCAATGGAATAGAATCCAATGGAATAGAATATAATGGAATATAATGTAATAGAATGGAATAGAATCGAATGGAATGGAATAGAATAGAATGGAATAGAATGGAATATAATATAATATAATGGAATATAATACAATGGAATATAATATAATGGAATATAATAGAATGGAATATAATATAATGGAATATAATATAATGGAATATAATATAATGGAATATAATAGAATGGAATATAATATAATGGAATAGAATAGAATGGAATATAACATAATGGAATATAATACAATGGAATAGAATAGAATGGAATATAATATAATGGAATATAATATAATGGAATATAATACAATGGAATAGAATAGAATGGAATATAATATAATGGAATATAATACAATGGAATATAACATAATGGAATATAATATAATGGAATAGAATAGAATGGAATATAACATAATGGAATATAATACAATGGAATAGAATAGAATGGAATATAATATAATGGAATATAATACAATGGAATATAACATAATGGAATATAATATAATGGAATAGAATAGAATGGAATATAATACAATGGAATATAATACAATGGAATAGAATAGAATGGAATATAATATAATGGAATATAATACAATGGAATATAACATAATGGAATATAATATAATGGAATAGAATAGAATGGAATATAATACAATGGAATAGAATAGAATGGAATAGAATATAATGGAATATAATACAATGGAATAGAATATAATGGAATATAATATAATGGAATATAATTCAATGGAATAGAATATAATGGAATACAATAGAATGGAATAGAATATAATGGAATATAATAGAATAGAATATAATGGAATATAATAGAATAGAATAGAATAGAATGGAATATAATAGAATAGAATATAATGGAATATATTATAATAGAATGGTATAGAACAGAATAGAACCACAAACACCCCTAGTTGCATTGGAATGATTTTAATGTCTATTTCCTAATCTGTAGCTGTTGAGTAAAATAATGTAAATGAACAGGATGTTTCTCAGTAGTATGTTGCCCAGCCACGTGGTACAACCACCTGCCTGCTTCACACAAATGTGACAAAATTGCTTTGTCTTTGCCATTTCATGGTGGAATATTACATTTGTACAGTCACGCATCAATGCATTGCGTATGTCACTCATCGTACTGTTGCTTCAGAACTATCTAGGTCCAAGACAATAGTAGTTTCAATATCATCCTGAGTTTACGGAACTAGCATACCGCATCATTACTTTAATTTAAATTCAAATCACAGACACCATAAATTGCATTCAACACAGAACATCGGGGGAAAGGATGGAACACAGATTAAATAACAAGAAGCTCTCGGAATATTCAGGGGGTCAATGGACCTGTACATTGAACAATGTTGCAGCGTTGTCCCTTAATACACTGTGGTGCTAAAGACAAAGCCCTTGGTTAACCTCCAGTCCTACAGCAAAACCTGCAGGACTGCAATAACTATATTAAAAAATGATCATAACGTGTAACATTCAATTTCATCCCCCCCCACGCCCCACTCTTTTATTGCAGCCGAAGTGAAACATCTCCGAACCAATTAGTCAATTTGAATCCAATTCAGGCCATTTGAATTGAAAGCCGTTCCTGTGTAAGCAAAGCACACTCTCCCTTTTCCCTTCCCCATTCAGGTTATACAAATATCCTGCTTAGATATGCAGCCCTGCACACTGCACACTGCTGCTGCTGCTGCAAACGTGAAATGACAAGACACAGGAGGCATCCAAAACGGTAGCCTATTCCTAAAATAGTGCCCCTACTTTTGACACGAGCACTGGGCTAGAAAGGGAATAGGGTGTAATTTGGGACGCAGACTGATTAAAAAAAAAAAAACGGAGTGACCTACTGGCGGCTCACTGTCATTGGCTTTCCCCCGGGGGATTCATTTGTCTTGAACATTAGAGATATCATACTTCAAGTCAGCCAATGAAAGACCAGGGATTGGCAGATAAAGGGCACAGGGGATTTGAGGGAAGGAAGGAAGGAAGGAAAGAAGGAGGAAAGGAAACACTAGGGGTTTGTCCTAAATGGCACCCTATTTAGTGCACTGCTTTTGGCCAGGGCCAATAGATTTCTGGTCAAAAGCAGTGCACTCTATAGGGAATAGGGTGTCATTTAGGATGCATTCTAGGATTTGCATATATTACAGTTTGACATAAAACTCTCAGCTATAGTGTGGATAGGTGAACTAACTCTCTGACTGTTCCTTGAGTCATGGTTACAGACACCTGTCTGGCTAATCAAGTCTCTCTGGACAGGTGTAAGAAGGGAGGTGAATGGAGGGTGGAGGGAGAAGTTGAAGGGTGCTGGAGTGGTGGAGGGTGGAGGGAGAAGTTGAAGGGTGCTGGAGTGGTGGAGGGAGAAGTTGAAGGGTGCTGGAGTGTGGAGGGTGGAGGGAGAAGTTGAAGGGTGCTGGAGTGGTGGAGGGTGGAGGGAGAAGTTGAAGGGTGCTGGAGTGGTGGGGGGAGAAGTTTAAGGGTGCTGGAGTGGTGGAGGGTGGAGGGAGAAGTTGAAGGGTGCTGGAGTGGTGGAGGGTGGAGGGAGAAGTTGAAGGGTGCTGGAGTGGTGGAGGGAGAAGTTGAAGGGTGCTGGTGTGGTGGAGGGAGAAGGGAGAAGTTGAAGGGTGCTGGAGTGGTGGAGGGTGGAGGGAGAAGTTGAAGGGTGCTGGAGTGGTGGAGGGTGGAGGGAGAAGTTGAAGGGTGCTGGAGTGGTGGAGGGAGAAGTTGAAGGGTGCTGGAGTGGTGGAGGGTGGAGGGAGAAGTTGAAGGGTGCTGGAGTGGTGGAGGGTGGAGGGAGAAGTTGAAGGGTGCTGGAGTGGTGGAGGGAGAAGTTGAAGGGTGCTAGTGTGGTGGAGGGAGAAGGGCGAAGTTGAAGGGTGCCTTTGACTTTACTGTTGGTAGGGTGGAGCAGATTATCACCTTTGACCTTACTGTTGGTAGGGTGAAGCAGATTATCACCTTTTACCTTACTGTTGGTAGGGTGGAGCAGATTATCACCTTTGACTTTAATGTTGGTAAAGTGGAGCAGATTATGACCTTTGACCTTACTGTTGGTAGGGTGGAGCAGATTATGACCTTTGAATTTACTGTTGGTAGGGTGGAGCAGATTATGACCATTGACCTTACTGTTGGTAGGGTGGAACAGATTATGACCTTTGACCTTACTGCTGGTAGGGTGGAACAGATTATCACCTTTGACCTTAATGTTGGTAGGGTGAAGCAGATTTTCACCTTTGACCTTACTGTTGGTAGGGTGGAGCAGATTATGACCTTTGACCTTACTGTTGGTAGGGTGGAGCAGATTATGACCTTTGACCTTACTGTTGTTATGGTGGAGCAGATTATGACCTTTGACCTTACTGTTGGTAGGGTGAAACATATTATGACCTTTGACTTTACTGCTGGTAGGGTGGAACAGAGTATGACCTTTGACCTTACTGTTGGTAGGGTTGGGTGAAGAAGGAGGGTCGGGGCTGCAACGTGGTAGAAGTTTGTCATTGGCTGCGACCCTCGGCCACTTGGGAAACAGATCACTGTATACCTTGTCAAGTCCTGTCTCCTATTGGCTGTTGACTGACTAATTACTGTATACCTTGTCCCCTACTGGCTGTTGACTGACTAATTGCAATATACCTTGTCCCCTACTGGCTGTTAATAACTGATTAATTACAGGATACCTTGTCCCCTACTGGCTGTTGACTGACTAATTACAGTATACCTTGTCAAGTCCTGTCCCCTACTGGCTGTTGGCAGACTAATTACAGTATACCTTGTCAAGTCCTGTCCCCTACTGGCTGTTGACTGATTAATTAAAGGATACCTTGTCAAGTCCTGTCCCCTAC
>NW_024609797.1:312500-352500 GCF_018296145.1 Oncorhynchus tshawytscha
GTAAAACCACCCCCAACCTCTCACACAGACATTCCAACAGTAAACTCCACCCCCAACCTCTCACACAGACATTCCAACAGTAAACTCCACCCCCAACCTCTCACACAGATATTCCAACAGTAAACTCCACCCCAAACCTCTCACAAAGACATTCCAACAGTAAACTCCCACCCCCAACCTCTCACACAGACATTCCAACAGTAAACTCCACCCCCAACCTCTCACACAGACATTCCAACAGTAAACTCCACCTCCAACCTCTCACACAGACATTCCAACAGTAAACTCCAACCCCAACCTCTCACACAGACATTCCAACAGTAAACTCCACCCCCAACCTCTCACACAGACATTCCAACAGTAAACTCCACCCCAACCTCTCACAAAGACATTCCAACAGTAAACTCCACCCCCAACCTCTCACACAGACATTCCAACAGTAAACTCCACCTCCAACCTCTCACACAGACATTCCAACAGTAAACTCCACCCCAACCTCTCACACAGACATTCCAACAGTAAACTCCACCCCCAACCTCTCACACAGACATTCCAACAGTAAACTCCACCTCCAACCTCTCACACAGACATTCCAACAGTAAACTCCACCTCCAACCTCTCACACAGACATTCCAACAGTAAACTCCACCCCCAACCTCTCACACAGACATTCCAACAGTAAACTCCACCCCCAACCTCTCACACAGACATTCCAACAGTAAACTCCACCCCCAACCTCTCACACAGACATTCCAACAGTAAACTCCACCTCCAACCTCTCACACAGACATTCCAACAGTAAACTCCACCCCCAACCTCTCACAAAGACATTCCAACAGTAAACTCCACCCCCAACCTCTCACACAGACATTCCAACAGTAAACTCCAACCCCAACCTCTCACACAGACATTCCAACAGTAAACTCCACCCCCAACCTCTCACAAAGACATTCCAACAGTAAACTCCACCCCCAACCTCTCACACAGACATTCCAACAGTAAACTCCACCCCCAACCTCTCACAAAGACATTCCAACAGTAAACTCCACCCCCAACCTCTCACACAGACATTCCAACAGTAAACTCCACCCCCAACCTCTCACATAGACATCCCAACAGTAAACTCCACCCCCAACCTCTCACACAGACATTCCAACAGTAAACTCCACCCCCAACCTCTCACACAGACATTCCAACAGTAAACTCCACCCCCAACCTCTCACACAGACATTCCAACAGTAAACTCCACCCCCAACCTCTCACAAAGACATTCCAACAGTAAACTCCACCCCCAACCTCTCACATAGACATCCCAACAGAGACATTAAAGGCATTAACCTGGTGCACACAGAAAACACATGAATCACAGTTTCTCTCATAACACAAAAAAGACATCCCTGTCCGACTCCCGGTTCAACCCGTACCAACCAGCTGTTAGTGGCCAGGGCTCCATGAAGAACCCTCCACTGGAGGTCCCCTGACCTTTTTGGTACTGGGGGTTTGTAGATCCCCCTCCATCTAAAACCCACCATACTCTCCTCTCTACATACCCCCTTCCACTGGAGGTCCCCTGACCTCTTTGGTACTGGGGGTTTGTAGAGCCCCCTCCATCTAAAACCCACCATACTCTCCTCTCTACATACCCCTTGCCACTGATGTGCCTTCACTCCTGTTAGGCTCCTAATGTTCCTCACCTTAATGCAGAGGTTGTAGATGGCTTTACCTCCCACATCATCAAACTCCCCAGGCTCCTAATGTTCCTCACCTTAATGCAGAGGTTGTAGAGGGCCTTTCCTCCCACCCCCTCAAACTCCCCCAGGCTCCTAATGTTCCTAACCTTAACGCAGAGGTTGTAGATGGCTTTACCTCCCACATCCTCAAATATTAGTGCCCCCTCCCCCTTCGGCCACTCAAACATCCCCCTTACCGGCTCAGACAGTGCCTCCTGGACCTCCTCAAGGAATCTCTCCAGCAGCCTAAGAGACGTTATTCCTGTTTGTTGTGGACTTCCGGGGTTTTCTACCCCTCCTCTCCCAGCAGTCTCAGGTCACCCAGCCTTTGTAAACCCGCTGCCATCAGTTGCCTCTGCAGGGTGGCCGACTAAACTGATCTCAAAGGGATGTCTGGGTTGTGGAAGATAGGCTCCTCCCGCACCCATAGCCCAGGCTCCACACCCCCTTCTCGTATGGGCCTTAGCAGCTGCCAGGCCCTCAGCATTGCAGAGTAAACATCTGAGAGACCTGCTGTACTCAGCCTCTCCAGCCTCATGAGGAACAGCTGCCGGTCTAAACCTAATCTGCCAGCTCTCCTCAGCAGTGTGTATGCTGGTTCCCTCCAGCCAAACATTGACATAATATAGCAGTCTCTGCACCACCTTTAGCCTGAAAGCAGCCACCCTGCTCTCCAGTTCCACCAGGCCCTGTCCTCCTTCGTGGACGGTCATGTACAACACTGCTGCCTTCAGCCAGTGATGGCCCGACCAGAAGAAGTCCACCAGCTTGCGTTGCAGGTCTGCGAGCAGGTTGAGGAAAGCCAGTTTATGCCACAGGGAAGATACTACCAGATTGTTAATTATCAGCACCCTCCCTCTATTTGACACTTGGGACAGGAGCCACCTCCACCTGGCCAGTCTTGACACCACTGCCTGTGACAGCCCCTCCCAGTTCTTCCTGACCCACTTCTCCGAGCCCAGGTACACCCACAACACTTTAAGCCCTTCACAATCCCACTGCAAACCCCCTGGAAGCAGAGGAGGAGCCCTATACCACCATGCCCCACATAACAGAGCTTTGCTCTTGCCCCAGTTTACCTTAGCTGATGAAGCTCCCTCGTACACCTTCAGACTGGACTCTAGTGTCTGCATATCCTGATCATCCCTGACCATCACGGAAACATCCTCTGCATATGCTGACACTGCTATGCCTGTCACCACATCCATGCCTGTCCAGCACACCACCTGCAGTCTCCTGCGTAGCAGTCCTAAAAAAGGCTCAATGGCTAATGTGTATAACTGCCCTGATAGAGGGCATCCTTGTCTAATGCCCCATCTCACCCAGACTGGCCTACTGAGCCCCCTCCCACCTTGACCGTACATGACGCCCGAGCATTCAACAGCTTCTCACAGGTCAAAAAACTCTCCCCAAACCCAAACGCAGACATCACATTAAACAGATATTCATGGTCACTCTATCAAAAGTCTTGTCTTGATCTAAAGAGACCAGTCCAAAGGTCACATTAGAACCTCTCGACAAGTCCAACATGTCCCTGATTAAGAAGTTGTCCATGATTGAGCGTCCCGGTACACAATATGTCTGGTCCTTATGTACTATCGAGTCCAACTGGGACTTCAGTCTGTTAGAGAGGACCTTGGCAAATATCTTGTCGTCCGCACAGAGTAATGCCACAGGCCTCCAGTTCTTAAGTTCATACAAGTCCCATTTTTTGGGCAGGAGAGTCAGAGCCGCACGACGGCAGCTCATCTGCATCTCTCCTACCCCGACGCATTCACGCAACACGCAAAAGAAGTCCTGCCCAATTATTCCCCAGAATGTTTTATAAAACTCCACTGTGAGTCCATCTGGGTTACGGCCTCTGCCAGTTCATGGGACAACAGAGGAATGTCCATTTCATCCCTCTGTGCCAGAGAGAGCTTAGGGAGTCCTGCGAACAAGACTTGAGCACAAATAGGATCACACACTTCTGCCCTACACAACTCAGTATAAAACTCCACAGTCCGCTCCCACATCTCCCCCACCACAGAGGTCACCCGCCCATCAGACTGCCATAGACAATGCATAACCTTGGCTTCAGCGCTCTGTCTTTCCAAACCAAAGAAGGAGGAGCTGGGAGCATCCACCTCCTTGAGCATGGAGAACCTAGCTCTTACAAGTGCTCCCTTTGCTGCAACCTGGAAAAAACTGCCCAGGTCCCTACATAATTTTGCTAAATTAGCCTGGAGGCCTACATTGCCTTGCTGCTCCATCTCACTAATACACCGCTCTAGTTCCCCCAATACTCTCCTAGCCTCTGAGGATGAGAGAGCTGTGTACTGTTGACAGAAAAGCCAAATTTGGAAATTTGGGATCCCCACATCCCACCATTGACTCAGAGACTCATGCTCCTCTCTTCGCTGCCCCCACCTTTCCCAAAAGGTCTGGAAACCTGAGCAAAAAGTGGCATCTTGTAAGAGCTTTACATTGAACTTCCAATAAGATGCTTGCTGGGGCCCTGGTGAAACAGACAGCCGCGCCATGGTTATGTGATGATCCGAAAACCCCACCGGGAGAATGGCAGCATCCTATTGCTCCGATTCCTAGACATGTAAAATTCCTCTTCCCCGCATCTCTGGCGCCATTTATATTAAGCGATCCTACCCGAAGAGTCTCAACAAGAAGTAGGAGAAAAGCCAGCAGAGAAAGAGACCAATATCAAAGCTCAAAAAGCCCCAGTGTCAGAAAGAAAATATACATCTAATCAGTGTCTGAAGGTCGACCTTTACACACTGTTGTGACCCACTTCCTCAGCCTAAACCGTTTCCTGTTGTGACCCACTTCCTCAGCCTAAACCGTTTCCTGTTGTGACCCACTTCCTCAACCTAAACCGTTTCCTGGGTGAGAGGACACTCATTTTTCATAGCATGTTGTACTGATCATACAAACTTTCTAGGATCAGAAAAGAAAGCATCAAGATTAACTTTTTTCCCCTTGGTCTCATTCAGGAACCTAGTCAATTCTCTCAACGTGAACTTTGACCCCTCTGCTTGACTGGCTGTCCGCTCCGGGCCCATTGAAGAGGAGTCTGAAAAAAATAACTCCTCCTCCTCTTCCTCCGACTTACTTTCCTCCTCATCTCTATCTCCCACCCTGACCAGCTGCCCTTCCTCTCCGGTCAGGGCGTCACCCACAGCAACAGGAAACCTTTCCATGGTGCCTTTGACCACACCCTTTTTCCTTTTCTGCTTGACACCCTCCTCCTCCCCCCTAGTCTCTTACACTTCCCCACTATACTCTCCTCCCCCTAGTCTCTTACACTTCCCCACTATACTCTCCTCCCCCTAGTCTCTTACACTTCCCCACTATACTCTCCTCCCCCAGTCTCTTACACTTCCCCACTATACTCTCCTCCCCCTAGTCTCTTACACTTCCCCACTATACTCTCCTCCCCCTAGTCTCTTACACTTCCCCACTATACTCTCCTCCCCCTAGTCTCTTACACTTCCCCACTATACTCTCCTCCCCCTAGTCTCTTACACTTCCCCACTATACTCTCCTCCCCCTAGTCTCTTACACTTCCCCACTATACTCTCCTCCCCCCTAGTCTCTTACACTTCCCCACTATACTCTCCTCATCCACTAGAATAACCTGACTAGACCCAGCATCATCTACACCACCCTCCATAACCTGACTATACCCAATATCATCTACATCACCCTCCATAACCTGACTATACCCAATATCATCTACACCACCCTCCATAGCATGACTAGACCTAGCCTCAGCTACACCACCATCTCTAGCATGACTAGACCCAACCTCAGCTACCCCACCATCTCTAGCCTGACTAGGCCCAGAACCATCTACACCACCATCCATAGCCTGACTATACCCAGTATCATCTACACCACCCTCCATAGCATGACTAGACCCAGCATCGTCTACACCACCCTCCATAACCTGACTATACCCAGCCTCCGCTACATCACCCTCCATAGCATGACTAGACCTAGCCTCATCTACACCACCCTCCATAGCATGACTAGACCTAGCCTCAGCTACACCACCATCTCTAGTATGACGAGACCCAGCATCATCTACACCACCCTCCATAACCTGACTATACCCAGCCTCCGCTACATCACCCTCCATAGCATGACTAGACCTAGCCTCATCTACACCACCCTCCATAGCATGACTAGACCTAGCCTCAGCTACCCCACCATCTCTAGCCTGACTAGACCCAGCCTCAGCTACCCCACCATCTCTAGCCTGACTAGACCCAGCCTCAGCTACCCCACCATCTCTAGCCTGACTAGACCCAGCCTCAGCTACCCCACCATCTCTAGCCTGACTAGACCCAGCCTCATCTACACCAGCATTCATAGCCTGACTAGACCCAGCCTCATCTACACCAGCATTCATAGCCTGACTAGACCCAGCCTCATCTACACCAGCATTCATAGCCTGACTAGACCCAGTCTCATCTACACCAGCATTCATAGCCTGACTAGACCCAGCCTCATCTACACCACCATCTATAACCTGACTAGGCCCAGCCTCATCTACACCACCTTCCTTGGCATGACTAGGGCCCAGCTTCTGCTGTATGCATCTCTTTACCCCCTGCACTTTGACCTCGATTTCCCCCACTGGCGCTTGTACCCTCACCTTGTCTACGGGCTTTATGTGGGCAAAGCTCTTATGCCCCAAATCCCCACAATCACTGTAGACTATCTGTGCTGGCAAACCCTGCATAGAGCCCCTCCCCGTGCCTCACTTTAAAATGCACATTTAGTTGTTGCTCATTGCTGTTCAGAAACATAAACACTTTCCTCCGGAACGAAACAACGTGCTTAATGGCATTTGCCTGAAAGCCTGCTGACAGTACACGAAAACCCGCGAGCCTCAAACTTACCAAAACGACTCTGCTCTTTCCTGAATTTATCATCCGTAATAAACGGAGGCACATTTGCAACTACCACTCTTGTCGAAGGGGTAGAGAGAGGTGAAATTGACACCAACACATCCCTTACAAATATTCCGCGAGCAATTAGCCTACCAAACAAATTAGCCCTTTTCATGAACACAACCACAGCTTTGTTCATTCTAGAAGCAGAATGTATAAATTCAGCTCCTACCTGTTCACCAACCGCGATAATCAAGGAAGTTGGTTAGTCAAACTCCAAAAAACTCCCAGCATGCACTGCAAGAGAGAGAGAGAGAGAGAGAGAGAGAGAGAGAGAGAGAGTCAGAGAGAGAGAGAGAGAGAGAGAGACAGAGACAGAGACAGAGAGAGAGAGAGAGAGAGAGACAGAGACAGAGACAGAGACAGAGACAGAGACAGAGACAGAGACAGAGACAGAGACAGAGACAGAGACAGAGACAGAGACAGAGAGAGAGACAGACAGACAGAGACAGAGAGAGAGAGAGAGAGAGAGAGAGAAAGAAAGAGAGACGGAGAATCCCTGTTCTGATATGATCCGTTACTAAGTGAGGTAACTTCACTACACTCTGTGATTATTCTTTGTTTCCAGAGCCGTGGCAAAAATCCTTGGTTCACTATGTCACAAACGACTATAACAACTAATGCAACCAGCTAAAAAGACATCCTACTGCTAGGACTGGCTTCTGGTCACTACGGCAGAATGGACCTTGTTCCTTATGTAGTGGACTACTATTGACCAGGAGTCCTAGGGCTAGGGTTAATAGTACTGCACTATATAGGGAATAGTGTGTCATTTGGGATGAAGTATTGAGAACTTTCAAGGCATGTAGACAGACAGCAGTGTTCTTTGACATGGATAACAATATGTCTCTCAATATAACAGGCCCTATAATGATCAATAATATGTATCTCACTATAACAGGCCCTATAATGATCAATAATATGTATCTCACTATAACAGGCCCTATAATGATCAATAATATGTATCTCACTATAACAGGCCCTATAATGATCAATAATATGTATCTCACTATAACAGGCCCTATAATGATCAATAATATGTATCTCACTATAACAGGCCCTATAATGATCAATAATATGTATCTCACTATAACAGGCCCTATAATGATCAATAATATATATCTCACTATAACAGGCTCTATAATGATCAATAATATGTCTCTCAATATAACAGGCCCTATAATGATCAATAATATGTATCTCACTATAACAGGCCCTATAATGATCAATAATATGTATCTCACTATAACAGGCCCTATAATGATCAATAATATGTATCTCACTATAACAGGCCCTATAATGATCAATAATATATATCTCACTATAACAGGCTCTATAATGATCAATAATATATATCTCACTATAACAGGCCCTATAATGATCAATAATATGTATCTCACTATAACAGACCCTATAATGATCAATAATATGTATCTCATTATAACAGACCCTATAATGATCAATAACACGCCCGTAGCACTCACATCCGTCATCATGAAGTGCTTTGAGAGACATCCGTCACCTCCACCCTACCTGACACCCTACTGCCCATCTGGACAAGAGGAATGTATCTATTATAACAGACCCTATAATGATCAATAATATGTATCTCACTATAACAGGCCCTATAATGATCAATAATATGTATCTCACTATAACAGACCCTATAATGATCAATAATATGTATCTCACTATAACAGGCCCTATAATGATCAATAATAATGATCAATAATATGTATCTCACTATAACAGGCCCTATAATGATCAATAATAATGATCAATAATATGTATCTCACTATAACAGGCCCTATAATGATCAATAATAATGATCAATAATATGTATCTCACTATAACAGGCCCTATAATGATCAATAATAATGATCAATAATATGTATCTCACTATAACAGGCCCTATAATGATCAATAATATTTATCTATCAATAATATGTATCTATCAATAATATGTATCTCATTATAACAGACCCTATAATGATCAATAATATGTATCTCACTATAACAGACCCTATAATGATCAATAATATGTATCTCATTATAACAGACCCTATAATGATCAATAATATGTATCTCACTATAACAGACCCTATAATGATCAATAATATATATCTCACTATAACAGACCCTATAATGATCAATAATATGTATCTCACTATAACAGGCCCTATAATGATCAATAATATATATCTCACTATAACAGACCATATAATGATCAATAATATGTATCTCACTATAACAGACCCTATAATGATCAATAACATGTATCTCACTATAACAGACCCTATAATGATCAATAACATGTATCTCACTATAACAGACCCTATAATGATCAATAATATGTATCTCACTATAACAGGCCCTATAATGATCAATAATATGTATCTATCAATAATATATATCTCACACGAACAGGTCCTATAATGATCAATAATATGTATCTATCAATAATATATATCTCACACGAACAGGTCCTATAATGATCAATAATATATATCTATCAATAATATATATCTCACTATAACAGACCCTATAATGATCAATAATATGTATCTCACTATAACAGGCCCTATAATGATCAATAATATATATCTCACTATAACAGGCCCTATAATGATCAATAATATGTATCTCACTATAACAGGCCCTATAATGATCAATAATATGTATCTCACTATAACAGGCCCTATAATGATCAATAATATATATCTCACTATAACAGACCCTATAATGATCAATAATATGTATCTCACTATAACAGGCCCTATAATGATCAATAATATGTATCTCACTATAACAGGCCCTATAATGATCAATAATATGTATCTCACTATAACAGGCCCTATAATGATCAATAATATGTATCTCACTATAACAGGCCCTATAATGATCAATAATATGTATCTCACTATAACAGGCCCTATAATGATCAATAATATGTATCTCACTATAACAGGCCCTATAATGATCAATAATATGTATCTCACTATAACAGGCCCTATAATGATCAATAATATATATCTCACTATAACAGGCTCTATAATGATCAATAATATGTCTCTCAATATAACAGGCCCTATAATGATCAATAATATGTATCTCACTATAACAGGCCCTATAATGATCAATAATATGTATCTCACTATAACAGGCCCTATAATGATCAATAATATGTATCTCACTATAACAGGCCCTATAATGATCAATAATATATATCTCACTATAACAGGCTCTATAATGATCAATAATATATATCTCACTATAACAGGCCCTATAATGATCAATAATATGTATCTCACTATAACAGACCCTATAATGATCAATAATATGTATCTCATTATAACAGACCCTATAATGATCAATAATATGTATCTCATTATAACAGACCCTATAATGATCAATAATATGTATCTCACTATAACAGGCCCTATAATGATCAATAATATGTATCTCACTATAACAGACCCTATAATGATCAATAATATGTATCTCACTATAACAGGCCCTATAATGATCAATAATAATGATCAATAATATGTATCTCACTATAACAGGCCCTATAATGATCAATAATAATGATCAATAATATGTATCTCACTATAACAGGCCCTATAATGATCAATAATAATGATCAATAATATGTATCTCACTATAACAGGCCCTATAATGATCAATAATAATGATCAATAATATGTATCTCACTATAACAGGCCCTATAATGATCAATAATATTTATCTATCAATAATATGTATCTATCAATAATATGTATCTCATTATAACAGACCCTATAATGATCAATAATATGTATCTCACTATAACAGACCCTATAATGATCAATAATATGTATCTCATTATAACAGACCCTATAATGATCAATAATATGTATCTCACTATAACAGACCCTATAATGATCAATAATATATATCTCACTATAACAGACCCTATAATGATCAATAATATGTATCTCACTATAACAGGCCCTATAATGATCAATAATATATATCTCACTATAACAGACCATATAATGATCAATAATATGTATCTCACTATAACAGACCCTATAATGATCAATAACATGTATCTCACTATAACAGACCCTATAATGATCAATAACATGTATCTCACTATAACAGACCCTATAATGATCAATAATATGTATCTCACTATAACAGGCCCTATAATGATCAATAATATGTATCTATCAATAATATATATCTCACACTAACAGGTCCTATAATGATCAATAATATGTATCTATCAATAATATATATCTCACACGAACAGGTCCTATAATGATCAATAATATATATCTATCAATAATATATATCTCACTATAACAGACCCTATAATGATCAATAATATGTATCTCACTATAACAGGCCCTATAATGATCAATAATATATATCTCACTATAACAGGCCCTATAATGATCAATAATATGTATCTCACTATAACAGGCCCTATAATGATCAATAATATGTATCTCACTATAACAGGCCCTATAATGATCAATAATATATATCTCACTATAACAGACCCTATAATGATCAATAATATGTATCTCACTATAACAGGCCCTATAATGATCAATAATATGTATCTCACTATAACAGGCCCTATAATGATCAATAATATGTATCTCACCATAACAGGCCCTATAATGATCAATAATATGTATCTCACTATAACAGGCCCTATAATGATCAATAATATTTATCTCACTATAACAGACCCTATAATGATCAATAATACGTATCTCACTATAACAGGCCCTATAATGATCAATAATATGTATCTCACTATAACAGGCCCTATAATGATCAATAATACGTATCTCACTATAACAGGCCCTATAATGATCAATAATATGTATCAATAATACGTATCTCACTATAACAGACCCTATAATGATCAATAATACGTATCTCACTATAACAGGCCCTATAATGATCAATAATATGTATCAATAATACGTATCTCACTATAACAGACCCTATAATGATCAATAATATGTATCTATCAATAATATGTATCTCACTATAACAGGCCCTATAATGATCAATAATACGTATCTCACTATAACAGGCCCTATAATGATCAATAATACGTATCTCACTATAACAGGCCCTATAATGATCAATAATATGTATCTCACTATAACAGACCCTATAATGATCAATAATATGTATCTCACTATAACAGGCCCTATAATGATCAATAATATGTATCTCACTATAACAGGCCCTATAATGATCAATAATATGTATCTCACTATAACAGACCCTATAATGATCAATAATATGTATCTCACTATAACAGGCCCTATAATGATCAATAACATGTATCTCACTATAACAGACCCTATAATGATCAATAATATTTATCTATCAATAATATGTGTCTCACTATAACAGACCCTATAATGATCAATAATATGTATCTCACTATAACAGACCCTATAATGATCAATAATATGTATCTCACTATAACAGGCCCTATAATGATCAATAATATGTATCTCACTATAACAGACCCTATAATGATCAATAATATGTATCTCACTATAACAGGCCCTATAATGATCAATAACATGTATCTCACTATAACAGACCCTATAATGATCAATAATATTTATCTATCAATAATATGTGTCTCACTATAACAGACCCTATAATGATCAATAATATGTATCTCACTATAACAGATCCTATAATGGCTCACAGTATATCAATATATCACCATAATACTAATTAGTCCAAATGAAATCGTCTTCCTTGACATATTCTGAAGTTCAAAGGAGGCTTTGACTTCCGAAGAGTTTCCTTCACAGCTTTAATTGCTCCATGACTTTCGTACAGAAAATCTATCTATTGGGGAGACAAAAACACGTGTCCCCATTGACACCCACATCTCTACGTAGTGCACTACTCCGGCCCGGAAAAGTACTGAACGGCAAAGGGAATTAGGGTGCCATTTTGGGGAAAGTGTCTAACAACAACAACAACAACAACAACAAAATAAGCGTTAGCATCTTGTTCACCGAGTCCTATTATCAAAACCTCCGTGCAGAGCAGAGACCAGCCCCACTGAGAGACCTGCATCGTAACACAGTAGGAGAAACACGCTGTTGCTTTTTTATGGAGTACCAATTAACTTATTTAGCTGAACACAGCATAAATTCAACAATAAATGCCAAATATATTTACTTATTCTGTTGTTGTTTTGTTTTGTTATGTTAATTGCACTCTAAATGGTTATATAAGTGGCGAAAATAATTGGACAATGTAAATGATCGTGCATTGGGAAAATGATCTCTTTGGGTATTTAGATTACTTCATAAAGGTTAACATTTGTTTTATACTGTATATATTTATATATTTATACTGTATATATTTATATATTTATACTGTATATATTTATATATTTATACTGTATATATTTATACTGTATATATTTATATATTTATACTGTATATAGTTATATATTTATGCTGTATATATTTATACTGTATATATTTCTATATTTATACTGTATATATTTCTATATTTATACTGTATATATTTATACTGTATATATTTATACTGTATATATTTATACTGTATATATTTATACTGTATATATTTATATATTTATACTGTATATATTTATACATTTATACTGTATATATTTATACTGTATATATTTATATATTTATACTGTATATATTTATACTGTATATATTTATATATTTATACTGTATATATTTATATATTTATACTGTATATATTTATACCATATATATTTATATATTTATACTGTATATATTTATACTGTATATATTTATATATTTATACTGTATATATTTATATATTTATACTGTATATATTTATACTGTATATATTTATATATTTATACTGTATATATTTATACTGTATATATTTATATATTTATACTGTATATATTTATATATTTATACTGTATATATTTATATATTTATACTGTATATATTTATACTGTATATATTTATATATTTATACTGTATATATTTATATATTTATACTGTATATATTTATACTGTATATATTTATATATTTATACTGTATATATTTATACTGTATATATTTATATATTTATACTGTATATATTTATATATTTATACTGTATATATTTATATATTTATACTGTATATATTTATACTGTATATATTATATATTTATATATTTATACTGTATATATTTATATATTTATACTGTATATATATTATATACTATTTATATATATTTATATATTTATACTGTATATATTTAAACTGTATATATTTATACTGTATATATTTATATATTTATACTGTATATATTTATATATTTATACTGTATATATTTATACAGTATATATTTATACTGTATATATTTATATATTTATACTGTATATATTTATATATTTATACTGTATATATTTATACTGTATATATTTATATATTTATACTGTATATATTTATACTGTATATATTTATATATTTATACTGTATATATTTATATATTTATACTGTATGTATTTATACTGTATATATTTATATATTTATACTGTATATATATATATTTATACTGTATATATTTATACTGTATATATTTATATATTTATACTGTATATATTTATACTGTATATAGTCAGCTACTGTTGACTAGGGGCCCTTTGGGGCCATTTGGTACACAGAGTTCATTCCAAGGTGCTCTACATCCACATCACTGGTTGGGTCTTCCACTAGGCCTCTGACAGACTACACAACATCGTATCGTCGTCTTTCTCCCTCCAGAATACATTTTCATTTGGGGGGGAGAGGTAGATAGAGGGGCTTGGGGATGGATAGAGAGGTAGAGAGGTATATAGAGGGGTAGGGGGAAAGAGAGGTAGATAGAGGGGTAGGGGAAAGAGAGGTAGATACAGGGGCTTGGGGATGGATAGAGAGGTAGAGAGGTAGATAGAGGGGTAGGGGGAGACAGGTAGATAGAGGGGTAGGGGGAAAGACAGGTAGATAGAGGGGTAGGGGGAAAGACAGGTAGAAAGAGGGGTAGGGGGAGACAGGTAGATAGAGGGGTAGGGGGAAAGACAGGTAGATAGAGGGGTAGGGGGAAAGACAGGTAGATAGAGGGGTAGGGGGAAGACAGGTAGATAGAGGGGTAGGGGGAGACAGGTAGATAGAGGAGTAGGGGGAAAGAGGTAGATAGAGGGGTAGGGGGAAGACAGGTAGATAGAGGGGTAGGGGGAAGACAGGTAGATAGAGGGGTAGGGGGAAGACAGGTAGATAGAGGGGCTTGGGGATGGATAGAGAGGTGGAGAGGTAGAGAGGTAGAGAGGTACATAGAGGGATAGGGGGTAGAGAGGTAGATAGAGGGGTAGGGGGAGACAGGTAGATAGAGGGGTAGGGGGAAAGACAGGTAGATAGAGGGGTAGGGGGAAGACAGGTAGATAGAGGGGTAGGGGGAAGACAGGTAGATAGAGGGGTAGGGGGAAAGACAGGTAGATAGATGGGTAGGGGGAAGACAGGTAGATAGAGGGGTAGGGGGAAAGACAGGTAGATAGAGGGGTAGGGGGGAAGACAGGTAGATAGAGGGGTAGGGGGAAGACAGGTAGATAGAGGGGTAGGGGGAAAGACAGGTAGATAGAGGGGTAGGGGGAAGACAGGTAGATAGAGGGGTAAGGGGGTAGAGAGGTAGATAGAGGGGCTTGGGGATGGATAGAGAGGTAGAGAGGTAGATAATGGGGATTGGGGATGGATAGAGAGGTAGAGAGGTAGAGAGGTAGATAGAGGGGTAAGGGGGTAGAGAGGTAGATAATGGGGATTGGGGATGGATAGACAGGTAGAGAGGTAGAGAGGTAGATAGAGGGGAGTGGGGACTATAGAGAGGTAGAGAGGTAGAGAGGTAGATAGAGGGGATTGGGGATGATAGAGAGGTAGAGAGGTAGAGAGGTAGATATTGGGGATGGATAGAGAGGTAGAGAGGTAGAGAGGTAGATAGAGGGGATTGGGGACGATAGAGAGGTAGAGGGGTAGATATAGGGGTAGAGAGGTAAAGGGGTAGAGAGGTAGAGAGGTAGAGGGGTAGATATAGGGGTAGAGAGGTAGATGGGTAGATATAGAGGTACGGGGTTAGATAGAGGGGTAGGGGGTAGAGAGGTAGACAGAGGGGTTTGGGGATGGAGGGGTAGAGAGGTATAGAGGTAGATGTGTAGATAGGTAAGGTAGACATAGGGCGTGGGGGTGGGAAGAGGGGTAGAGGGGTAGATAGAGGGGATTGGGGATGGGAAGAGGGGTAGATAGAGAGGCTTGGGGTGGGAAGAGGGGTAGTGGGAGAGGAGAGGAGAAGAGAAGAGAAGAGGAGAGGGAGAGGAGAGGAGAGGAGAGGAGAGGAGAGGAGAGGAGTGGAGAGGAGAGGAGAGGAGAGGAGAGGAGAGAGAGGAGAGGAGAGGAGAGGAGAGGAGAGAGAGAGGAGAGGAGAGGAGAGGAGAGGAGAGGAGAGGAGAGGAGAGGAGAGGAGAGGAGAGGGAGAGGAGAGGAGAGGAGAGGAGAGGAGAGGAGAGGAGTGGAGAGGAGAGGAGAGGATCCTTTACTCTGTTATGGGGTTTTGGGTTTGTTTCCTCTCCATGCTGTCAAAACACATTTGAACAGCTCCCCCCCCCCCCCCCTCCCTCCCTCCACTTTACACATAAACGTCCTGGTCCTCTGACCCTTCTTATTAGTTCTGAGGAATATTCCCTTTCTAACACGGGGTCCGTGTAATTGCTTGTTAGTGTCCGTTTCAGACCTAGTCCGCGGTGCGTTGAAGGAGACTACAATACAGGATGTGAGTAATACAGTGTGTGCCGTTAGTTCCTGTCAAAACAGTGTTGATCTTGACGTTAAATGAATGATACTGAACTCATTAGAAGGCCAAGTCCCGAGGCATCATGTTTCCTCTGATTGATTTCATTGGCAGCGCTACTCTGGACGTAGAAGGATGTAATTTAGTGACTAATGCCTCCACTGTGTCCCAAATGCCACCCTATCCACTCCCCCTTCTCCCCCCTGTTAAAAGTAGTGCACCATATACGGGAATAAGGGGGCCATTTGGAACACAACCCACTACGAAATTCCTCTGCATTCTTTTTTTTTTTGCCGCCTAAAGGAAAACAAAAGAGGGAAAGCCTTACAGGCATTATCTAGAGGGGAAGCCTTTCAGACATTATCTAGGCACTCTGCCAAGTCGCAGTGTTCCTCAGCTCCATCAGTGTTCCTCAGCTCCATCAGTCTTCCTCAGCTCCATCAGTGTTGCTCAGCTCCATCAGTGTTCCTCAGCTCCATCAGTGTTCCTAAGCTCCATCGGTGTTCCTCAGCTCCATCGGTGTTCCTCAGCTCCATTAGTGTTCCTCAGCTCCATCAGGGTTCCTCAGCTCCATCAGTGTTCCTCAGCTCCATCAGTGTTCCTCTGCTCCATCAGTGTGCCTCAGCTCCATCAGTGTTCCTCAGCTCCATCAGTGTTCCTCAGCTCCATCAGTGTTCCTCAGCTCCATCAGTGTTCCTCAGCTCCATCAGTGTTCCTCTGCTCCATCAGTGTTCCTCAGCTCCATCAGTGTTCCTCAGCTCCATCAGTGTTCCTCAGCTCCATCAGTGTTCCTCAGCTCCATCAGTGTTCCTCAGCTCCATCAGTGTTCCTCAGCTCCAGTGTTCCATCAGTGTTCCTCAGCTCCATCAGTGTTCCTCAGCTCCATCAGTGTTCCTCTGCTCCATCAGTGTTCCTCAGCTCCATCAGTGTTCCTCAGCTCCATCAGTGTTCCTCAGCTCCATCAGTGTTCCTCAGCTCCATCAGTGTTCCTCAGCTCCATCAGTGTTCCTCAGCTCCATCAGTGTTCCTCAGCTCCATCAGTGTTGCTCAGCTCCATCAGTGTTCCTCAGCTCCATCAGTGTTCCTAAGCTCCATCAGTGTTCCTCAGCTCCATCAGTGTTCCTCAGCTCCATTAGTGTTCCTCAGCTCCATCAGTGTTCCTCAGCTCCATCAGTGTTCCTCAGCTCCATCAGTGTTCCTCTGCTCCATCAGTGTCAGCTCCTCAGCTCCATCAGTGTTCCTCAGCTCCATCAGTGTTCCTCAGCTCCATCAGTGTTCCTCAGCTCCATCAGTGTTCCTCAGCTCCATCAGTGTTCCTCAGCTCCATCAGTGTTCCTCAGCTCCATCAGTGTTTCAGCTCCATCAGCTCCATCAGTGTTCCTCAGCTCCATCAGTGTTCCTCAGCTCCATCAGTGTTCCTCAGCTCCATCAGTGTTCCTCAGCTCCATCAGTGTTCCTCAGCTCCATCAGTGTTCCTCAGCTCCATCAGTGTTCCTCAGCTCCATCAGTGTTCCTCAGCTCCATCAGTGTTCCTCAGCTCCATCAGTGTTCCTCAGCTCCATCAGTGTTCCTCAGCTCCATCAGTGTTCCTCAGCTCCATCAGTGTTCCTCAGCTCCATCAGTGTTCCTCAGCTCCATCAGTGTTCCTCAGCTCCATCAGTGTTTCAGCTCCAGCTCCATCAGTGTTCCTCAGCTCCATCAGTGTTCCTCAGCTCCATCAGTGTTCCTCAGCTCCATCAGTGTTCCTCAGCTCCATCAGTGTTCCTCTGCTCCATCAGTGTTCCTCAGCTCCATCAGTGTTCCTCAGCTCCATCAGTGTTCCTCAGCTCCATCAGTGTTCCTCAGCTCCATCAGTGTTCCTCAGCTCCATCAGTGTTCCTCAGCTCCATCAGTGTTCCTCAGCTCCATCAGTGTTCCTCAGCTCCATCAGTGTTCCTCAGCTCCATCAGTGTTCCTCAGCTCCATCAGTGTTCCTCAGCTCCATCAGTGTTCCTCAGCTCCATCAGTGTTCCTCAGCTCCATCAGTGTTCCTCAGCTCCATCAGTGTTCCTCAGCTCCATCAGTGTTCCTCAGCTCCATCAGTGTTCCTCAGCTCCATCAGTGTTCCTCAGCTCCATCAGTGTTCCTCAGCTCCATCAGTGTTCCTCAGCTCCATCAGTGTTCCTCAGCTCCATCAGTGTTCCTCAGCTCCATCAGTGTTCCTCAGCTCCATCAGTGTTCCTCAGCTCCATCAGTGTTCCTCAGCTCCATCAGTGTTCCTCAGCTCCATCAGTGTTCCTCAGCTCCATCAGTGTTCCTCTGCTCCATCAGTGTTCCTCAGCTCCATCAGTGTTCCTCAGCTCCATCAGTGTTCCTCAGCTCCATCAGTGTTCCTCAGCTCCATCAGTGTTCCTCAGCTCCATCAGTGTTCCTCAGCTCCATCAGTGTTCCTCAGCTCCATCAGTGTTCCTCAGCTCCATCAGTGTTCCTCAGCTCCATCAGTGTTCCTCAGCTCCATCAGTGTTCCTCAGCTCCATCAGTGTTCCTCAGCTCCATCAGTGTTCCTCAGCTCCATCAGTGTTCCTCAGCTCCATCAGTGTTCCTCAGCTCCATCAGTGTTCCTCAGCTCCATCAGTGTTCCTCAGCTCCATCAGTGTTCCTCAGCTCCATCAGTGTTCCTCAGCTCCATCAGTGTTCCTCAGCTCCATCAGTGTTCCTCAGCTCCATCAGTGTTCCTCAGCTCCATCAGTGTTCCTCAGCTTCCATCAGTGTTCCTCAGCTCCATCAGTGTTCCTCAGCTCCATCAGTGTTCCTCAGCTCCATCAGTGTTCCTCAGCTCCATCAGTGTTCCTCAGCTCCATCAGTGTTCCTCAGCTCCATCAGTGTTCCTCAGCTCCATCAGTGTTCCTCAGCTCCATCAGTGTTCCTCAGCTCCATCAGTGTTCCTCAGCTCCATCAGTGTTGCTCAGCTCCATCAGTGTCATCACCCCAGCTATCTGGCTCTCCTTTTCCTGTTCTGCAGCACTTCCTCATTTCTGATCGGTGTCATTTTAATAGAAGACAAATCAGAAAGAAAGAACCCCGTCCTCAACATGTTTCCACAGAGACATTGTGAGATGTAATTTGCGGTGGTGGGAGACAACGACTCAACTTAATCAAATGTTTTCTATGTCCGTACTCCAAACGGTTCTCAAACCAAATCCACATTTTATTGGTCACGTACACATGGTTAACAAACTGTAGCGAAACTCTTATATATTGTTATATATATATATATATTTTATAATACATTAAAAACTGCACTAAATACTGCTCGGTTTCCGAAGGGCTTCCATCTCTATCGGCGCCATCTTGTTCCGTCTCTACTCCCCATCTTGTTCCGTCTCTACTCCCCATCTTGTTCCGTCTCTACTCCCCATCTTGTTCCGTCTCTACTCCCCATCTTGTTCCGTCTCTACTCCCCATCTTGTTCCATCTCTACACCCCATCTTGTTCCGTCTCTACTCCCCATCTTGTTCCATCTCTACACCCCATCTTGTTCCATCTCTACACCCCATCTTGTTCTGTCTCTACTCCCCATCTTGTTCCGTCTCTACTCCCCATCTTGTTCCATCTCTACACCCCATCTTGTTCCGTCTCTACTCCCCATCTTGTTCCGTCTCTACTCCCCATCTTGTACCGTCTCTACTCCCCATCTTGTTCCGTCTCTACTCCCCATCTTGTTCCGTCTCTACACCCCATCTTGTTCCGTCTCTACTCCATCTTGTTCCGTCTCTACTCCCCATCTTGTTCCGTCTCTACTCCCCATCTTGTTCCATCTCTACTCCCCATCTTGTTCCGTCTCTACTCCCCATCTTGTTCCGTCTCTACTCCCCATCTCCGTCTCTACTCCCCATCTTGTTCCGTCTCTACTCCCCATCTTGTTCCGTCTCCTCCCCATCTTGTTCCGTCTCTACTCCCCATCTTGTTCCGTCTCTACTCCCCATCTTGTTCCGTCTCTCCCCACTCCCCATCTTGTTCCGTCTCTACTCCCCATCTTGTTCCGTCTCTACTCCCCATCTTGTTCCGTCTCTACTCCCCATCTTGTTCCGTCTCTACTCCCCATCTTGTTCCGTCTCTACTCCCCATCTTGTTCCGTCTCTACTCCCCATCTTGTTCCGTCTCTACTCCCCATCTTGTTCCGTCTCTACTCCCCATCTTGTTCCGTCTCTCTCCCCATCTTGTTCCGTCTCTACTCCCCATCTTGTTCCGTCTCTACTCCCCATCTTGTTCCGTCTCTACTCCCCATCTTGTTCCGTCTCTACTCCCCATCTTGTTCCTTCTCTACTCCCCATCTTGTTCCGTCTCTACTCCCCATCTTGTTCCGTCTCTCCCCACTCCCCATCTTGTTCCGTCTCTACTCCCCATCTTGTTCCGTCTCTACTCCCCATCTTGTTCTGTCTCTACTCCCCATCTTGTTCCGTCTCTACTCCCCATCTTGTTCCGTCTCTACTCCCCATCTTGTTCCGTCTCTACTCCCCATCTTGTTCCGTCTCTACTCCCCATCTTGTTCCGTCTCTACTCCCCATCTTGTTCCGTCTCTACTCCCCATCTTGTTCCGTCTCTACTCCCCATCTTGTTCCGTCTCTACTCCCCATCTTGTTCCGTCTCTACTCCCCATCTTGTTCCGTCTCTACTCCCCATCTTGTTCCGTCTCTACTCCCCATCTTGTTCCGTCTCTACTCCCCATCTTGTTCCGTCTCTACTCCCCATCTTGTTCCGTCTCTACTCCCCATCTTGTTCCGTCTCTACTCCCCATCTTGTTCCGTCTCTACTCCCCATCTTGTTCCGTCTCTACTCCCCATCTTGTACCGTCTCTACTCCCCATCTTGTTCCGTCTCTACTCCCCATCTTGTTCCGTCTCTACTCCCCATCTTGTTCCGTCTCTACTCCCCATCTTGTTCCGTCTCTACTCCCCGTCTGGTTTCACATCAACAACATAGCTCAGGCAGCAGGAAACTCTCTCGTCCGTTTATATGCAGATGATAGTGTCTTATACTCAGCTGGGCCCCTTCCTGGATTTTGTGTTAAAATGCTCTACAACAAAGCTTTCTTTAGTGTCCACAACAAGCTTTCTCTGTTCTGAACATCTCCAAAACAAAAGTCATGTGGTTTGGTAAAGAAGAATCCTCCTCTCCCCACAGGTGTGATTACTACCTCTGAGGGTTTAGAGCTTGAGGTAGTCACCTCATATAAGTACTTGGGAGTATGACTAGACGGTACACTGTCCTTCTCTCAGCATATTGTCAAAGCTGGAGGCTAAAGTTAAATCTAGACTTGGTTTCCCAAACTTCCGTACCACCGGGACTATAAATAATAAACTCTAGCACCAGGGTCAGCAAACTCTCAAATGTTAGTTTTTTTGTCATCGTTGTAAACCTGCCACACACACACACACACTATAACGATACATTTATTAAACAGAAGAATGAATGTGCTGTTTGTACTGTCTGAAAACGTGAAGATTATTATTTTTATTTATTTATTACTATTTTTTAAAACAAAACAAATGAATGAATTAATCTGAATCACATTGTTATTTGTCTCTCCTCCGACGGCGTTCTGTATACCCCAGATTGAGAATACTTTCTCTATGGTAACCGTTCCTCTTTCACCCCAGCTGCCAAACTAACCCTGATTCAGATGACCATCCTACCCATGCTAGATTACGGAGACATAATATATAGATCGGCAGGTAAAGGCGGCTCTCGAGCGGCTAGAGTTTCTTTACCATTCGGCCATCAGATGTGCCTCCAATGCTCCTTATAGGACACATCACTGCACTCTATCCTCCTCTGTAAACTGGTCATCTCTGTGTACCCGTTGGAAGAAAACCTTGGTTGATGTTTATTTATAAAACCCTCTTAGGCCTCACTCCCCCCTATCTGAGATATCTACTGCAGCCATCATCCTCCACATACAACATCCGTTCTGCCAGTCACGTTCTGTTAAAGGTCCCCAAAGCACACACATCTCTGGGTCGCTCCTCTTTTCAGTTCACTGCAGCTAGCGACTGGAACGAGCTACAACAAAAACATCCTCCCCCTCCCTCCATCCCTCTGTCCTCCCCCCATCCCTCCATCCTCCCTCCATCCCTCCGTTCCTCACCCCATCCCTCCATCCCCCCATCCCTCCATCCCTCCGTCCTCCCTCCATCCCTCCATCCCTCCATCCTCCCCATCCCTCCATCCTCCCCATCCCTCCATCCCTCCATCCTCCCCATTCCTCCATCCCTCCATCCTCCCCATCCCTCAATCCTCCCCATCCCCCATCCCCCATCCCTCCATCCCTCCATCCCTCCATCCTCCCTCCATCCCTCCATTCTCCCCATCCCTCCATCCTCCCCATCCCTCCATCTTCCCCATCCCTCCATCCCTCCGTCCTCCCTCCATCCTCCCCATCCCTCCATCCCTCCATTCCTCCATCCTCCCCATCCCCCATCCCTCCATCCTCCCATCCCTCCATCTCTCTATCCTCCCCATCCTCCCCCATCCCTCCATCCCTCCATCCTCCCCATCCCTCCATCCCTCCATCCTTCCCATCCCTCCATCCTCCCCATCCCTCATCCATCCATCCTCCCCATCCCTCCATCATCCCTCCATACTCCCCATCCCTCCATCCCTCCATCCTCCCCATCCCCCATCCCTCCATCCCTCCGTCCTCCCTCCATCCCCCATCCCTCCATCCCTCCATCCCCCCATCCCTCCATCCTCCCCATCCCTCCATCCCTCCATCCTCCCCATCCCTCCATCCTCCCTCCATCCCTCCATCCTCCCTCCATCCTCCCCATCCCTCCATCCTCTCCATCCCTCCATCCTCCCTCCATCCCTCCATTCCTCCCTCCCTCTGCCCCTCCATCCCTTCATCCTCCCCCTCCCTCCATCCCTCCATCCCTCCATCCTACCCCATCCCTCCATCCCTCCATCCTCCCCATCCCTCCATCCATCCATCCCTCCATCCCCCATCCCTCCATCCCCCATCCCTCCATTCCTCCCTCCCTCCCTCCCTCCCCCCCCCCCATCCCTCCATCCTCCCCTCCATCCCTCCATCCTCCCCCATCCCTCCATCCCTCCATCCTTCCCCATCCCTCCATCCCTCCATCCTTCCCCCATCCCTCCATCTCTCCATCCTCCCTCCATCCCTCCCCCATCCCTCCATCCTTGCCCCATCCCTCCATCCTTCGCCCATCCCTCCATCTCTCCATCCTCCCTCCATCCCTCCCCCATCCCTCCATCCTTCCCCCATCCCTCCATCTCTCCATCCTCCCTCCATCCCTCCCCCATCCCTCCATCCTTGCCCCATCCCTCCATCCTTCGCCCATCCCTCCATCTCTCCATCCTCCCCATCCCTCCATCCCTCCATCCTTCGCCCATCCCTCCATCTCTCCATCCTCCCTCCATCCTTCCCCCATCCCTCCATCCTTGCCCCATCCCTCCGTCCCCTCCCCATCCCTCCATCCTTGCCCCATCCCTCCATCCCCTCCCCATCCCTCCATCCTTGCCCCATCCCTCCGTCCCCTCCCCATCCCTCCATCCTTGCCCCATCCCTCCGTCCCCTCCCCATCCCTCCATCCTTGCCCCATCCCTCCGTCCCCTCACCATCCCTCCATCCTTGCCCCATCCCTCCGTCCCCTCCCCATCCCTCCATCCTTGCCCCATCCCTCCGTCCCCTCCCCATCCCTCCATCCTTGCCCCATCCCTCCGTCCCCTCCCCATCCCTCCGTCCCCCTCCCCATCCCTCCGTCCCCTCCCCATCCCTCCGTCCCCTCCCCATCCCTCCGCCCCTCCATCCCTCCGTCCCCTCCCCATCCCTCCGTCCCCTCCCCATCCCTCCGTCCCCTCCCCATCCCTCCGCCCCTCCATCCCTCTGTCCTCCGATGACCCTTCTGCCTTTGTACTGTATTTCTATCCTTTGCTTTGGCCGAATCAATACTGCAATTTACAAGGTTGTCAAAACATTAAAATAGAAATGGCTACAGTGTATCTAGGGGGGAGAATGAGTGTAAGAGAGAGAGAGAGAGAGGAGCCATGGGGACCTGTGCAGGGCGGAAGGAAGAGAGGGAGAGAGAGCAAGAGAGAGCGAGAGAGAGAGAGAGAGAGAGAGAGAGAGAGAGAGAGAGAGAGAGAGGAGGGAGGAAGGGAGGGAGGAGCGAGGGAGAGCGAGAGAGAGAGAGGAGCCATGGGGACCTGTGCAGGGAGGAAGGAAGAGAGAGAGAGAGAGCGAGAGAGGGAGAGACCTGTGCATGGAGGAAGGGAGAGAGCGAGGGAGAGAGAGAGCAAGAGAGAGAGAGAGAGAGAGAGGAGCCATGGGGACCTGTGCAGGGCGGAAGGAAGAGAGCGAGAGAGAGAGAGAGAGAGCAAGAGAGAGAGCGAGAGACCGGTGCAGGGAGGGAGGAATAGATGGAGGGATGACCTTAACCGACATATTTCTCTCTCCTCTACCAACTGACCATCCTCCCTCCATTTATTCTCCTGGTTCTTTAACAAATGATTTCCATCTAACAGGCATTAGTTGGAGAACCAAGACAAACCTCCAGACCGTTAGTCGTAGAGGAGAAATGTCATCTTGACGTGTCGGGAGTTCTTCAGTTGAACAGCAGAATAATACAGTAATATCTCATCACCTTCGCTGTGGTTCAGCGGTAGTCTCGGGGCCGGCGCGGCATGGCGGCACTTCCTGTGTGCTCCGAAAGGCAAACAGAACCCGGGTCAATAGCAGTCCACTGTATAGGGATACAGAGTGCCATTTTGGGACAGAACCTCACAAAACTCAATGACTGTTGATGATGGAGGAGAATGTTTGTGCCGTGGTCGATCTTCACGGTTTGAAAGATATCTCCTATTCCTGAGTGTGTTCTATACTCGGGGCGGCAGGGTAGCCTAGTGGTTAGAGTGTAGAGGCGGCAGGGTAGCCTAGTGGTTAGAGTGTAGAGGAGGCAGGGTAGCCTAGTGGTTAGAGTGTAGAGGCGGCAGGGTAGCCTAGTGGTTAGAGTGTAGAGGCGGCAGGGTAGCCTAGTGGTTAGAGTGTAGAGGAGGCAGGTAGCCTAGTGGTTAGAGTGTAGAGGAGGCAGGTAGCCTAGTGGTTAGAGTGTAGAGGCGGCAGGGTAGCCTAGTGGTTAGAGTGTAGAGGCGGCAGGGTAGCCTAGTGGTTAGAGTGTAGAGGAGGCAGGTAGCCTAGTGGTTAGAGTGTAGAGGAGGCAGGGTAGCCTAGTGGTTAGAGTGTAGAGGAGGCAGGGTAGCCTAGTGGTTAGAGTGTAGAGGAGGCAGGGTAGCCTAGTGGTTAGAGTGTGGAGGAGGCAGGGTAGCCTAGTGGTTAGAGTGTAGAGGCGGCAGGGTAGCCTAGTGGTTAGAGTGTAGAGGCGGCAGGGTAGCCTAGTGGTTAGAGTGTAGAGGCGGCAGGGTAGCCTAGTGGTTAGAGTGTAGAGGCGGCAGGGTAGCCTAGTGGTTAGAGTGTAGAGGCGGCAGGGTAGCCTAGTGGTTAGAGTGTAGAGGCGGCAGGGTAGCCTAGTGGTAAGAGTGTAGAGGCGGCAGGGTAGCCTAGTGGTTAGAGTGTAGAGGCGGCAGGGTAGCCTAGTGGTTAGAGTGTAGAGGCGGCAGGGTAGCCTAGTGGTTAGAGTGTAGAGGCGGCAGGGTAGCCTAGTGGTTAGAGTGTAGAGGCGGCAGGGTAGCCTAGTGGTTAGAGTGTAGAGGCGGCAGGGTAGCCTAGTGGTTAGAGTGTAGAGGCGGCAGGGTAGCCTAGCCTAGTGGTTAGAGTGTAGAGGCGGCAGGGTAGCCTAGTGGTTAGAGTGTAGAGGCGGCAGGGTAGCCTAGTGGTTAGAGTGTAGAGGCGGCAGGGTAGCCTAGTGGTTAGAGTGTAGAGGCGGCAGGGTAGCCTAGTGGTTAGAGTGTAGAGGCGGCAGGGTAGCCTAGTGGTTAGAGTGTAGAGGCGGCAGGGTAGCCTAGTGGTTAGAGTGTAGAGGCGGCAGGGTAGCCTAGTGGTTAGAGTGTAGAGGAGGCAGGTAGCCTAGTGGTTAGAGCATGGGACTAGAAACTGAAGGGTTGCAAGTTCAAATCCCCCAGATGATAAGGTACATATCTGTCGTTCTGCCCCTGAACAGGCAGTTGACCCACTGTTCCCTGGTAGGCCGTCGTTGGAAATTAGAGTTTGTTCCTAACTGACTTGCCTGGTAAAATAAAATAGTACTGTATGTTTCCAAACAGCAACATGTATAGCTACAAACTGAATAAGTCTAAATCCCAAATTACACACTATTCCCTATATAGTGCCCTATTTTTGACCGAGACCGATACGTCTCTGGTCAAAGGTAGTGTACTATCTAGAGTGGACTTCAATGTGTGTAACGGAACCTCGCTCTGAACCAACTCTACCTGCCCTAGTTCTGCTCAACTGACTTTCACTTCATAATTCATGAAATTACTTTTACATTCTGAACCAAATGGCAGTCGTCAGGTAAGTTCTCTGAGTTCTGCTCAGAAGTCAGGTAAGTTCTCTGAGTTCTGTTCAGAAGTCAGGTAAGTTCTCTGAGTTCTGTTCAGAAGTCAGGTAAGTTCTCTGAGTTCTGTTCAGCCGTCAGGTAAGTTCTCTAAGTTCTGTTCAGCCGTCAGGTAAGTTCTCTGAGTTCGATTCAGCCGTCAGGTAAGTTCTCTAAGTTCTGTTCAGCCGTCAGGTAAGTTCTGTTCAGCCGTCAGGTAAGTTCTCTGAGTTCTGTTCAGCCGTCAGGTAAGTTCTCTAAGGTCTGTTCAGCCGTCAGGTAAGTTCTCTAAGTTCTGTTCAGCCGTCAGGTAAGTTCTCTGAGTTCGGTTCAGCCATCAGGTAAGTTCTCTGAGTTCTGTTCTGCCGTCAGGTAAGTTCTTTAAGTTCTGTTTGGCCGTCAGGTAAGTTCTCTAAGTTCTGTTCAGCCGTCAGGTAAGTTCTCTGAGTTCGGTTCAGCCGTCAGGTAAGTTCTCTAAGTTCTGCTTGACCGTCAGGTAAGTTCTCTGAGTTCTGTTTGGCCGTCAGGTAAGTTCTCTGAGTTCTGTTCAGCCGTCAGGTAAGTTCTCTGAGTTCTGTTCAGCCGTCAGGTAAGTTCTCTAAGTTCTGTTCAGCCGTCAGGTAAGTTCTCTGAGTTCTGTTCGGCCGTCAGGTAAGTTCTCTGACTTCTGTTCAGCCGTCAGGTAAGTTCTCTGAGTTCTGTTCAGCCGTCAGGTAAGTTCTCTAAGTTCTGTTCAGCCGTCAGGTAAGTTCTCTGAGTTCTGTTCAGCCGTCAGGTAAGTTCTCTGAGTTCTGTTCAGCCGTCAGGTAAGTTCTCTGAGTTTTGTTCAGCCGTCAGGTAAGTTCTCTGAGTTCTGTTCAGCCGTCAGATAAGTTCTCTGAGTTCTGTTCAGCCGTCAGGTAAGTTCTCTGAGTTCTGTTCAGCCGTCAGGTAAGTTCTCTGAGTTCTGCTTGACCGTCAGGTAAGTTCTCTGAGTTCTGTTCAGCCGTCAGGTAAGTTCTCTGAGTTCTGTTCAGCTGTCAGGTAAGTTCTCTGAGTTCTGTTCAGCCGTCAGGTAAGTTCTCTGAGTTCTGTTCAGCCGTCAGGTAAGTTCTCTGAGTTCTGTTTGGCCGTCAGGTAAGTTCTCTGAGTTCTGTTCAGCCGTCAGGTAAGTTCTCTGAGTTCGGTTCAGCCATCAGGTAAGTTCTCTGAGTTCTGTTCAGCCGTCAGGTAAGTTCTTTAAGTTCTGTTTGGCCGTCAGGTAAGTTCTCTAAGTTCTGTTCAGCCGTCAGGTAAGTTCTCTGAGTTCGGTTCAGCCGTCAGGTAAGTTCTCTAAGTTCTGTTTGGCCGTCAGGTAAGTTCTCTGAGTTCTGTTCAGCCGTCAGGTAAGTTCTCTGAGTTCTGTTCAGCCGTCAGGTAAGTTCTCTAAGTTCTGTTCAGCCGTCAGGTAAGTTCTCTGAGTTCTGTTCGGCCGTCAGGTAAGTTCTCTGACTTCTGTTCAGCCGTCAGGTAAGTTCTCTTAGTTCTGTTCAGCCGTCAGGTGAGTTCTCTAAGTTCTGTTTAGCCGTCAGGTAAGTTCTCTGAGTTCTGTTCAGCCGTCAGGTAAGTTCTCTGAGTTCTGTTCAGCCGTCAGGTAAGTTCTCTGAGTTCTGTTCAGCCGTCAGATAAGTTCTCTGAGTTCTGTTCAGCCGTCAGGTAAGTTCTCTGAGTTCTGTTCAGCCGTCAGGTAAGTTCTCTGAGTTCTGCTTGACCGTCAGGTAAGTTCTCTGAGTTCTGTTCAGCCGTCAGGTAAGTTCTCTGAGTTCTGTTCGGCTGTCAGGTAAGTTCTCTGAGTTCTGTTCAGGCGTCAGGTAAGTTCTCTGAGTTCTGTTCAGCCGTCAGGTAAGTTCTCTGAGTTCTGTTCAGCCGTCAGGTAAGTTCTCTGAGTTCTGTTCAGCCGTCAGGTAAGTTCTCTGAGTTCTGTTCAGCCGTCAGGTAAGTTCTCTAAGTTCTGTTCAGCCGTCAGATAAGTTCTCTGAGTTCTGTTCAGCCGTCAGGTAAGTTCTCTGAGTTCTGTTCAGCCGTCAGGTAAGTTCTCTGAGTTCTGCTTGACCGTCAGGTAAGTTTTCTGAGTTCTGTTCAGCCGTCAGGTAAGTTCTCTGAGTTCTGTTCGGCTGTCAGGTAAGTTCTCTGAGTTCTGTTCAGCCGTCAGGTAAGTTCTCTGAGTTCTGTTCAGCCGTCAGGTAAGTTCTCTGAGTTCTGTTCGGCTGTCAGGTAAGTTCTCTGAGTTCTGCTCAGAAGTCAGGTAAGTTCTCTGAGTTCTGTTCAGAAGTCAGGTAAGTTCTCTGAGTTCTGTTCAGAAGTCAGGTAAGTTCTCTGAGTTCTGTTCAGCCGTCAGGTAAGTTCTCTAAGTTCTGTTCAGCCGTCAGGTAAGTTCTCTGAGTTCGATTCAGCCGTCAGGTAAGTTCTCTAAGTTCTGTTCAGCCGTCAGGTAAGTTCTGTTCAGCCGTCAGGTAAGTTCTCTGAGTTCTGTTCAGCCGTCAGGTAAGTTCTCTAAGGTCTGTTCAGCCGTCAGGTAAGTTCTCTAAGTTCTGTTCAGCCGTCAGGTAAGTTCTCTGAGTTCGGTTCAGCCATCAGGTAAGTTCTCTGAGTTCTGTTCTGCCGTCAGGTAAGTTCTTTAAGTTCTGTTTGGCCGTCAGGTAAGTTCTCTAAGTTCTGTTCAGCCGTCAGGTAAGTTCTCTGAGTTCGGTTCAGCCGTCAGGTAAGTTCTCTAAGTTCTGCTTGACCGTCAGGTAAGTTCTCTGAGTTCTGTTTGGCCGTCAGGTAAGTTCTCTGAGTTCTGTTCAGCCGTCAGGTAAGTTCTCTGAGTTCTGTTCAGCCGTCAGGTAAGTTCTCTAAGTTCTGTTCAGCCGTCAGGTAAGTTCTCTGAGTTCTGTTCGGCCGTCAGGTAAGTTCTCTGACTTCTGTTCAGCCGTCAGGTAAGTTCTCTGAGTTCTGTTCAGCCGTCAGGTGAGTTCTCTAAGTTCTGTTCAGCCGTCAGGTAAGTTCTCTGAGTTCTGTTCAGCCGTCAGGTAAGTTCTCTGAGTTCTGTTCAGCCGTCAGGTAAGTTCTCTGAGTTTTGTTCAGCCGTCAGGTAAGTTCTCTAAGTTCTGTTCAGCCGTCAGATAAGTTCTCTGAGTTCTGTTCAGCCGTCAGGTAAGTTCTCTAAGTTCTGTTCAGCCGTCAGGTAAGTTCTGTGAGTTCTGCTTGACCGTCAGGTAAGTTCTCTGAGTTCTGTTCAGCCGTCAGGTAAGTTCTCTGAGTTCTGTTCGGCTGTCAGGTAAGTTCTCTGAGTTCTGTTCAGCCGTCAGGTAAGTTCTCTGAGTTCTGTTCAGCCGTCAGGTAAGTTCTCTGAGTTCTGTTTGGCCGTCAGGTAAGTTCTCTAAGTTCTGTTCAGCCGTCAGGTAAGTTCTCTGAGTTCGGTTCAGCCATCAGGTAAGTTCTCTGAGTTCTGTTCAGCCGTCAGGTAAGTTCTTTAAGTTCTGTTTGGCCGTCAGGTAAGTTCTCTAAGTTCTGTTCAGCCGTCAGGTAAGTTCTCTGAGTTCGGTTCAGCCGTCAGGTAAGTTCTCTAAGTTCTGTTTGGCCGTCAGGTAAGTTCTCTGAGTTCTGTTCAGCCGTCAGGTAAGTTCTCTGAGTTCTGTTCAGCCGTCAGGTAAGTTCTCTAAGTTCTGTTCAGCCGTCAGGTAAGTTCTCTGAGTTCTGTTCGGCCGTCAGGTAAGTTCTCTGACTTCTGTTCAGCCGTCAGGTAAGTTCTCTTAGTTCTGTTCAGCCGTCAGGTGAGTTCTCTAAGTTCTGTTTAGCCGTCAGGTAAGTTCTCTGAGTTCTGTTCAGCCGTCAGGTAAGTTCTCTGAGTTCTGTTCAGCCGTCAGGTAAGTTCTCTGAGTTCTGTTCAGCCGTCAGATAAGTTCTCTGAGTTCTGTTCAGCCGTCAGGTAAGTTCTCTGAGTTCTGTTCAGCCGTCAGGTAAGTTCTCTGAGTTCTGCTTGACCGTCAGGTAAGTTCTCTGAGTTCTGTTCAGCCGTCAGGTAAGTTCTCTGAGTTCTGTTCGGCTGTCAGGTAAGTTCTCTGAGTTCTGTTCAGCCGTCAGGTAAGTTCTCTGAGTTCTGTTCAGCCGTCAGGTAAGTTCTCTGAGTTCTGTTCAGCCGTCAGGTAAGTTCTCTGAGTTCTGTTCAGCCGTCAGGTAAGTTCTCTGAGTTCTGTTCAGCCGTCAGGTAAGTTCTCTAAGTTCTGTTCAGCCGTCAGATAAGTTCTCTGAGTTCTGTTCAGCCGTCAGGTAAGTTCTCTGAGTTCTGTTCAGCCGTCAGGTAAGTTCTCTGAGTTCTGCTTGACCGTCAGGTAAGTTTTCTGAGTTCTGTTCAGCCGTCAGGTAAGTTCTCTGAGTTCTGTTCGGCTGTCAGGTAAGTTCTCTGAGTTCTGTTCAGCCGTCAGGTAAGTTCTCTGAGTTCTGTTCAGCCGTCAGGTAAGTTCTCTGAGTTCTGTTCGGCTGTCAGGTAAGTTCTCTGAGTTCTGTTCAGCCGTCAGGTAAGTTCTCTGAGTTCTGTTTGGCCGTCAGGTAAGTTCTCTGAGTTCTGTTCAGCCGTCAGGTAAGTTCTCTGAGTTCTGTTAAGCCGTCAGGTAAGTTCTCTGAGTTCTGCTTGACCATCAGGTAAGTTCTCTGAGTTCTGTTCGGCCATCAGGTAAGTTCTCTATGTTCTGTACAGCCGTCAGGTAAGTTCTCTGAGTTCTGTTCAGCCGTCAGGTAAGTTCTCTAAGTTCTGTTTGGCCGTCAGGTAAGTTCTCTAAGTTCTGTTCAGCCGTCAGGTAAGTTCTCTGAGTTCTGTTCAGTCGTCAGGTAAGTTCTCTTATTTCTGTTTGGCCGTCAGGTAAGTTCTCTGAGTTCCTCACAGCCGTCAGGTAAGTTCTCTGAGTTCTGTTCAGCCGTCAGGTAAGTTCTCTGAGTTCTGTTTGGCCGTCAGGTAAGTTCTCTAAGTTCTGTTCAGCCGTCAGGTAAGTTCTCTGAGTTCTGTTCGGCCGTCAGGTAAGTTCTCTGAGTTCTGTTTGGCCGTCAGGTAAGTTCTCTAAGTTCTGTTCGGCCGTCAGGTAAGTTCTCCAAGTTCTGCTTCAGTCTGCTTTCCAACAGACACTTGGAGACACATTCACCTTTCAGAAGGACCATAACCTCAAACACAAGACCAAATATACGCTGGAGTTACTTACCAAGACAACATTGAATGTTCCTGAGTAGCGTAGTTACAGTTTTGACTTAAATTGGCTTGGAAATCAATGGCAGTCTTGAAAACGGCTGTCTAGTAATGACCAACCACCAACTTGACAGAGCTTGAAGAATGTATTTTTTAAGTATAATGTGAAAATACTATCTAATCCATGTGTGCAAAGCTCTTTTAGACAAACGCAAAAAGACACACAGCTGTGATCGCTGCCAAAGGTGATTCTAACATGTATTGTCTCAGGGGTGTGGATTCTTACATAAATTACATTTCTGTAGTTCATTCCTAATGAATTTCATTCATAATAAATTTGCAAACATTTCTCTAAACAGGTTTTCACTTTGTCATCATGTATCAGATCTCAGGATAAGACCCAGATGCAGACAGCCAGAGTCACAGATGTTGATTGACCTAAACAGGTGGCATGCAAGAGACAGGTCAAAGGCAGGCAGAGGTCCGTAAACAGGTCAGAGTCAGGTAGGTACAGAACAGCAGGCAGGCTCGGGGGTCAGGACAGGCAGAGGTCCGTAAATGGGTCAGAGTCAGGTAGGTACAGAACAGCAGGCAGGCTCGGGGGTCAGGACAGGCAGAGGTCCGTAAACAGGTCAGAGTCAGGTAGGTACAGAACAGCAGGCAGGTTTGGGGGTCAGGACAGGCAGAGGTCCGTAAATGGGTCAGAGTCAGGTAGGTACAGAACAGCAGGCATGCTCGGAGGTCAGGGCAGGCAGAGGTCCGTAAATGGGTCAGAGTCAGGTAGGTACAGAACAGCAGGCAGGCTCGGGGGTCAGGACAGGCAGAGGTCCGTAAATGGGTCAGAGTCAGGTAGGTACAGAACAGCAGGCAGGCTCGGGGGTCAGGACAGGCAGAGGTCTGTAAATGGGTCAGAGTCAGGTAGGTACAGAACAGCAGGCAGGCTCGGGGTCAGGACAGGCAGAGGTCCGTAAACAGGTCAGAGTCAGGTAGGTACAGAACAGCAGGCAGGTTCGGGGGTCAGGACAGGCAGAGGTCCGTAAATGGGTCAGAGTCAGGTAGGTACAGAACAGCAGGCATGCTCGGAGGTCAGGGCAGGCAGAGGTCCGTAAATGGGTCAGAGTCAGGTAGGTACAGAACAGCAGGCAGGCTCGGGGGTCAGGACAGGCAGAGGTCCGTAAATGGGTCAGAGTCAGGTAGGTACAGAACAGCAGGCAGGCTCGGGGGTCAGGACAGGCAGAGGTCTGTAAATGGGTCAGAGTCAGGTAGGTACAGAACAGCAGGCAGGCTCGGGGGTCAGGACAGGCAGAGGTCCGTAAATGGGTCAGAGTCAGGTAGGTACAGAACAGCAGGCAGGTTCGGGGGTCAGGGCAGGCAGAGGTCCGTAAATGGGTCAGAGTCAGGTAGGTACAGAACAGCAGGCATGCTCGGGGGTCAGGGCAGGCAGAGGTCCGTAAATGGGTCAAATCAAATCAAATCAAATTTTATTTGTCACATACACATGGTTAGCAGATGTTAATGCGAGTGTAGCGAAATGCTTGTGCTTCTAGTTCCGACAATGCAGTAATAACGAGCAGGTAATCTAACTAACAATTCCAACAAAAAAAAAACTACTGTCATACACAGTGTAAGGGGATAAAGAATATGTACATAAGGATATATGAATGAGTGATGGTACAGAGCAGCATAGGCAAGATACAGTAGATGATATCGAGTACAGTATATACATATGAGATAAGTATGTAAACCAAGTGGCATAGTTAAAGTGGCTAGTGATACATGTATTACATAAGGATGCAGTCGATGATATAGAGTACAGTATCAACGTATGCATATGAGATGAACAATGTAGGGTAAGTAACATTATATAAGGTAGCATTGTTTAAAGTGGCTAGTGATATATTTACATCATTTCCCATCAATTCCCATGATTAAAGTGGCTGGAGTAGAGTCAGTGTCATTGACAGTGTGTTGGCAGTAGCCACTCAATGTTAGTGGTGGATGTTTAACAGTCTGATGGCCTTGAGATAGAAGCTGTTTTTCAGTCTCTCGGTCCCAGCTTTGATGCACCTGTACTGACCTCGCCTTCTGGATGGCAGCGGGGTGAACAGGCAGTGGCTCGGGTGGTTGATGTCCTTGATGATCTTTATGGCCTTCCTGTAGCATCGGGTGGTGTAGGTGTCCTGGAGGGCAGGTAGTTTGCCCCCGGTGATGCGTTGTGCAGACCTCACTACCCTCTGGAGAGCCTTACGGTTGAGGGCGGTGCAGTTGCCATACCAGGCGGTGATACAGCCCGCCAGGATGCTCTCGATTGTGCATCTGTAGAAGTTTGTGAGTGCTTTTGGTGACAAGCCGAATTTCTTCAGCCTCCTGAGGTTGAAGAGGCGCTGCTGCGCCTTCCTCACGATGCTGTCTGTGTGAGTGGACCAATTCAGTTTGTCTGTGATGTGTATGCCGAGGAACTTAAAACTTGCTACCCTCTCCACTACTGTTCCATCGATGTGGATGGGGGTGTTCCCTCTGCTGTTTCCTGAAGTCCACAATCATCTCCTTAGTTTTGTTGACGTTGAGTGTGAGGTTATTTTCCTGACACCACACTCCGAGGGCCCTCACCTCCTCCCTGTAGGCCGTCTCGTCGTTGTTGGTAATCAAGCCTACCACTGTTGTGTCGTCCGCAAACTTGATGATTGAGTTGGAGGCGTGCATGGCCACGCAGTCGTGGGTGAACAGGGAGTACAGGAGAGGGCTCAGAACGCACCCTTGTGGGGCCCCAGTGTTGAGGATCAGCGGGGAGGAGATGTTGTTGCCTACCCTCACCACCTGGGGGCGGCCCGTCAGGAAGTCCAGTACCCAGTTGCACAGGGCGGGGTCGAGACCCAGGGTCTAGAGCTTGATGACGAGCTTGGAGGGTACTATGGTGTTGAATGCCGAGCTGTAGTCGATGAACAGCATTCTCACATAGGTATTCCTCTTGTCCAGATGGGTTAGGGCAGTGTGCAGTGTGGTTGAGATTGCATCGTCTGTGGACCTATTTGGGCGGTAAGCAAATTGGAGTGGGTCAAGGGTGTCAGGTAGGGTGGAGGTGATATGGTCCTTGACTAGTCTCTCAAAGCACTTCATGATGACGGATGTGAGTGCTACGGGCGGTAGTCGTTTAGCTCAGTTACCTTAGCTTTCTTGGGAACAGGAACAATGGTGGCCCTCTTGAAGCATGTGGGAACAGCAGACTGGTATAGGGATTGATTGAATATGTCCGTAAACACACCGGCCAGCTGGTCTGCGCATGCTCTGAGGGCGCGGCTGGGGATGCCGTCTGGGCCTGCAGCCTTGCGAGGGTTAACACGTTTAAATGTCTTACTCACTTCGGCTGCAGTGAAGGAGAGACCGCATGTTTCCGTTGCAGGCCGTGTCAGTGGCACTGTATTGTCCTCAAAGCGGGCAAAAAGTTATTTAGTCTGCCTGGGAGCGAGACATCCTGGTCCGTGACTGGGCTGGGTTTCTTCCTGTAGTCCGTGATTGACTGTAGACCCTGCCACATACCTCTTGTGTCTGAGCCGTTGAATTGAGATTCTACTTTGTCTCTGTACTGGCGCTTAGCTTGTTTGATAGCCTTGCGGAGGGAATAGCTGCACTGTTTGTATTCAGCCATGTTACCAGACACCTTGCCCTGATTAAAAGCAGTGGTTCGTGCCTTCAGTTTCACACGAATGCTGCCATCAATCCAAGGTTTCTGGTTAGGGAATGTTTTAATCGTTGCTATGGGAACGACATCTTCAACGCACGTTCTAATGAACTCGCACACCGTATCAGCGTATTCGTCAATGTTGTTGTCTGACGCAATACGAAACATCTCCCAGTCCACGTGATGGAAGCAGTCTTGGAGTGTGGAGTCAGCTTGGTCGGACCAGCGTTGGACAGACCTCAGCGTGGGAGCTTCTTGTTTTAGTTTCTGTCTGTAGGCAGGGATCAACAAAATGGAGTCGTGGTCAGCTTTTCCGAAAGGGGGCGGGGCAGGGCCTTATATGCGTCGCGGAAGTTAGAGTAACAATGATCCAGGGTCTTTCCACCCCTGGTTGCGCAATCGATATGCTGATAAAATTTAGGGAGTCTTGTTTTCAGATTAGCCTTGTTAAAATCCCCAGCTACAATGAATGCAGCCTCCGGATAAATCGTTTCCAGTTTGCAGAGAGTTAAATAAAGTTCGTTCAGAGCCATCGATGTGTCTGCTTGGGGGGATATATACGGCTGTGATTATAATCGAAGAGAATTCTCTTGGTAGATAATGCGGTCTACATTTGATTGTGAGGAATTCTAAATCAGGTGAACAGAAGGATTTGAGTTCCTGTATGTTTCTTTCATCACACCATGTCACGTTGGCCATAAGACATACGCCCCCGCCCCTCTTCTTACCAGAAAGATGTTTGTTTCTGTCGGCGCGATGCGTGGAGAAACCCGCTGGCTGCACCGCTTCGGATTGCGTCTCTCCAGTCAGGTAGGTACAGAACAGCAGGCATGCTCGGAGGTCAGGGCAGGCAGAGGTCCGTAAATGGGTCAGAGTCAGGTAGGTACAGAACAGCAGGCAGGCTCGGGGGTCAGGACAGGCAGAGGTCCGTAAATGGGTCAGAGTCAGGTAGGTACAGAACGGCAGGCAGGTTCGGTGGTCAGGTAGGTACAGAACAGCAGGCATGCTCGGGGGTCAGGGCAGGCAGAGGTCCGTAAATGGGTCAGAGTCAGGTAGGTACAGAACGGCAGGCAGGTTCGGGGTCAGGGCAGGCAGAATGGTCATAAACCAGGGAAACTAGGTAACAGAACTTGAGAAAGCAGGGAGACAGGAAAACACACTGATAAGACCTGATAAGACAAGATGAACTGGCAACAGACATAACAGAGAGCACAGGTATAAATACCCTGGGGTTAATGAGGAAGATGGGTGAGACCTGGTTTGGTGGGGGGGGACAAGCACAAAGACAGGTGAAACAGATCAGGGAGTGACGGTATGAACTCAGGCTGTAACACAACACAATGTGGACCAAGTCAGAGGGGGGGTAGGAATACTTCTTTGAAGACGTTGTACCTGTGTGATCCACTATGGCTACAAACTACAGCCTAAGGTGTAAGTGGAATCTGGCTTGAATGTTTAGAAAGAAAACTCAGATAAACAAATGTAACAATGTCCATCCCATAGCATTATATAACAGACATTATATAACAGACATTATATAACAGACATTATATAACCTACATTATAGAACAGACATTATATAACAGACATTATAGAATATACATTATAGAATATACATTATAGAACACACATTATATAACAGACATTATATAACAGACATTATAGAACCTACATTATAGAATATACATTATAGAACACACATTATATAACAGACATTATATAACAGACATTATGTAACATACATTATAGAACACACATTATAGAACCTACATTATAGAATATACATTATAGAACCTACATTATAGAACACACATTATAGAATATACATTATAGAACACACATTATAGAATATACATTATGAGACCTGTATGGCCCTTATTCTGCATTTCATGAAGTAGGGCACTAGGTGGACTAGGGTCCATAGCTGCTCTGGTTAAGAGTAGTGCACTAGGTGGACTAGGGTCCATAGCTGCTCTGGTTAAGAGTAGGGCACTAGGTTGACTAGAGTCCATAGCTGCTCTGGTTAAGAGTAGGGCACTAGGTTGACTAGGGCCCATAGCTGCTCTGGTTAAGAGTAGTGCACTAGGTTGACTAGAGTCCATGGCTGCTCTGGTTAAGAGTAGGGCACTAGGTTGACTAGGGCCCATAGCTGCTCTGGTTAAGAGTAGTGCACTAGGTTGACTAGGGCCAATAGCTGCTCTGGTCAGGAGTAGGGCACTAGGTTGACTAGGGCCCATAGCTGCTCTGGTTAAGAGTAGGGCACTAGGTACAGTCAGAATGAGATAGGTCCTGTTTGTTACAGTCAGAATGAGATAGGTCCTGTTTGTTACAGTCAGAATGAGATAGGCCCTGTTTGTTACAGTCAGAATGAGTTAGGCCCTGTTTGTTACAGTCAGAATGAGATAGGTCCTGTTTGTTACAGTCAGAATGAGATAGACCCTGTTTGTTACAGTCAGAATGAGATAGGCCCTGTTTGTTACAGTCAGAATGAGATAGGCCCTGTTTGTTACAGTCAGAATGAGATAGGCCCTGTTTGTTACAGTCAGAATGAGATAGGCCCTGTTTGTTACAGTCAGAATGAGATAGGCCCTGTTTGTTACAGTCAGAATGAGATAGACCCTGTTTGTTACAGTCAGAATTAGATAGACCCTGTTTGTTACAGTCAGAATTAGATAGACCCTGTTTGTTACAGTCAGAATTAGATTGTGGTGTTTGTATTACAGTAACAGAAGCCTGTGACTCCTCTCTCTTCCTGTGTTTTATTTCAGCTCTGGCTAAAAGAATATGTGCCTCCTCTCTCCTCCTCCTCTCTTCTCCTCCTCCTCTCTCCTCCTCCTCCTCTCTCCTCCTGTGTTTTCTCTCAGCTCTGGCTAACAGAATATGTGCCTCCTCTCTCCTCCTCCTCTCTACTCCTCCTCTCTCCTCCTCCTCCTCCTCTCTCCTCCTGTGTTTTCTCTCAGCTCTGGCTAACAGAATATGTGCCTCCTCTCTCCTCCTCCTCTCTCCTCCTCCTCTCTCCTGTGTTTTCTCTCAGCTCTGGCTAACAGAATATGTGCCTCCTCTCTCCTCCTCCCTCTCTCCTCCTCCTCTCTCCTCCTCCTCCTCCTCTCTCCTCCTGTGTTTTCTCTCAGCTCTGGCTAACAGAATATGTGCCTCCTCTCTCCTCCTCCTCTCTCCTCCTCTCTCCTCCTCCTCTCTCCTCCTCCTCTCTCCTCCTCTCTCCTCCTCCTCTCTCCTCCTGTGTTTTCTCTCAGCTCTGGCTAACAGAATATGTGCCTCCTCTCTCCTCCTCCTCTCTCCTCCTCCTCTCTCCTCCTGTGTTTTCTCTCAGCTCTGGCTAACATAATATGTGCCTCCTCTCTCCGCCTCCTCTCTCCTCCTCTCTCCTCCTCCTCTCTCCTCCTCCTCTCTCCTCCTCTCTCCTCCTCTCTCCTCCTCCCTCTCTCCTCCTCTCTCCTCCTCTCTCCTCCTCCTCTCTCCTCCTCTCCTCCTCCTCCTCTCTCCTCCTCTCTCCTCCTCCTCTCCTCCTCCTCCTCCTCTCCTCCTCCTCCTCCTCCTCTCCTCCTCTCTCCTCCTCCTCTCTCCTCCTGTGTTTTCTCTCAGCTCTGGCTAACATAATATGTGCCTCCTCTCTCCTCCTCTCTACTCCTCCTCTCTCCTCCTCCTCTCTCCTCCTCTGGCTAACAGAACATGTGCCTCCTCTCTCCTCTTCCTCTTCCTCTCTCCTCCTTCTTTCCTCCTCTGGGTAACAGAACATGTGTCTCCTCTCTCCTCTCTCCTCCTCCTCTCTCCTCCTCTGGCTAACAGAACACGTGTTGTTCTCAGTGGCGTTTCTCTCTTTTCATCAAGGTTGCATGAGTCAGCTTCTATTCAGACCCTCCAGATTGTGAGGCCATCTTCGAAGCACTCTGCCATTGAGGAGTAATTGTACAGCGCTGTGGAAACTAAGTGAACTTCTGTTGTCGCCTGGCATTCTCTCTGACTCGTGGACAACAACCCACCCTTTCTGCCTGATATACAGAAGGCTGAGCTCTACACTGTCAGTCCAGGTTTAGAGAGAGAGAGAACTGACGAAAGCATGTGAAATCATCTGTTTGGTTTTTCACAATTGTGTTCTATTGA
>NW_024609797.1:360000-377500 GCF_018296145.1 Oncorhynchus tshawytscha
TACTATACTACCTCCTTTCTCTCTGTCTAGTAGAGATACTATACTACCTCCTTCCTCTCTGTCTAGTAGAGATACTATACTACCTCCTTCCTCTCTGTCTAGTAGAGATAGTATACTACCTCCTTTCTCTCTGTCTAGTAGAGATACTATACTACCTCCTTCCTCTCTGTCTAGTAGAGATACTATACTACCTCCTTCCTCTCTGTCTAGTAGAGATACTATACTACCTCCTTCCTCTCTGTCTAGTAGAGATACTATACTACCTCCTTCCTCTCTGTCTAGTAGAGATAGTATACTACCTCCTTTCTCTCTGTCTAGTAGAGATACTATACTACCTCCTTCCTCTCTGTCTAGTAGAGATAGTATACTACCTCCTTCCTTTCTGTCTAGTAGAGATAATAAACTAACTCCTTTCTCTCTGTCTAGTAGAGATACTATACTACCTCCTTCCTCTCTGTCTATTAGAGATACAATACTAACTCCTTCCTCTCTGTCTAGTAGAGATACTTTACTACCTCCTTTCTCTCTGTCTAGTAGAGATACTATACTACCACCTTCCTGTCTGTCTAGTAGAGATGATCCACTCTACAGTTCCATAAGCCTTCCTGTGTTGGGGTACCTGGGGGGTATGTCCTGGAATATGACTTGGGGTACCTTGGGGGTGGGGGTATGTCCAGGTATATGGTGTGGTGTAGGGGTACCTGGGGGTGGGGGTATGTCCTGGTATATGACTTGGTGTTGGGGTACCTGGGGGTGGGGGTATGTCCTGGTATATGACTTGGTGTTGGGGTACCTGGGGGTATGTCCTGGTATATGACTTGGTGTTGGGGTACCTGGGGGGTGGGGGTATGTCCTGGTATATGACTTGGTGTTGGGGTACCTGGGGGTATGTCCTGGTATATGACTTGGTGTTGGGGTACCTGGGGGTATGTCCTGGTCTATGACGTGGTGTTGGGGTACCTAGGGGGTGGGGGTATGTCCTGGTATATGACTTGGTGTTGGGGCACCTGGGGGTGGGGGTATGTCCTGGTATATGACTTGGTGTTGGGGTGCCTGAGGTGTATGTCCTGGTATATGACGTGGTGTTGGGGTACCTGGGGGTATGTCCTGGTATATGACTTGGTGTTGGGGTACCTGGGGGTGGGGGTATGTCCTGGTATATGACTTGGTGTTGGGGTACCTGAGGTGTATGTCCTGGTATATGACGTGGTGTTGGGGTACCTGGGGGTATGTCCTGGTCTATGACGTGGTGTTTGGGGTACCTGGGGGTGTGTCCTGGTATATGACTTGGTGTTGGGGTACCTGGGGGTATGTCCTGGTTTATGACTTGGTGTTGGGGTACCTGGGGGTGGGGGCATGTCCTGGTATATGACTTGGTGTTGGGGTACCTGAGGTGTATGTCCTGGTATATGACGTGGTGTTGGGGTACCTGGGGGGTGTGTCCTGGTATATGACTTGGTGTTGGGGTACCTGGGGGGTATGTCCTGGTTTATGACTTGGTGTTGGGGTACCTGGGGGGTATGTCCTGGTTTATGACTTGGGTTTTGTCCTAAAAGTGTCTCGTCTCCCCTGTGTTAGACTAGATGTGTTTCTGTGTGCATCCTTACAGGTATAAAATACAGAACGGAAGGTAAGTGCTGGTAGTTGTCACCTGTCACCAGACGAGGGAAAGTACGTCCGCCGGTTACCGAAAAGTCACTGACTTCCTTGTTCGGGCGGCGTTCGGCTCTCGTCGTCAACCGGCTTTCTAGCTTCCTCCGATCCTCGGTTTCTGTTTTCCCATTTGTGATGTCTCGATGGTACACACCTGGTTCCCGTTATGTCTTGTGCGTTATATGTTAATATACTGTCTATAAGGGACTACCCTCTATCTAATTATACATCTATATGTTAATATACTGTCTATAAGGGACTACCCTCTATCTAATTATACATCTATATGTTAATATACTGTCTATAAGGGACTACCCTCTATCTAATTATACATCTATATGTTAATATACTGTCTATAAGGGACTACCCTCTATCTAATTATACATCTATATGTTAATATACTGTCTATAAGGGACTACCCTCTATCTAATTATACATCTATATGTTAATATACTGTCTATAAGGGACTACCCTCTATCTAATTATACATCTATATGTTAATATACTGTCTATAAGGGACTACCCTCTATCTAATTATACATCTATATGTTAATATACTGTCTATAAGGGACTACCCTCTATCTAATTATACATCTATATGTTAATATACTGTCTATAAGGGACTACCCTCTATCTAATTATACATCTATATGTTAATATACTGTCTATAAGGGACTACCCTCTATCTAATTATACATCTATATGTTAATATACTGTCTATAAGGGACTACCCTCTATCTAATTATACATCTATATGTTAATATACTGTCTATAAGGGACTACCCTCTATCTAATTATACATCTATATGTTAATATACTGTCTATAAGGGACTACCCTCTATCTAATTATACATCTATATGTTAATATACTGTCTATAAGGGACTACCCTCTAATTATACATCTAATTATACATCTATATGTTAATATACTGTCTATAAGGGACTACCCTCTATCTAATTATACATCTATATGTTAATATACTGTCTATAAGGGACTACCCTCTATCTAATTATACATCTATATGTTAATATACTGTCTATAAGGGACTACCCTCTATCTAATTATACATCTATATGTTAATATACTGTCTATAAGGGACTACCCTCTATAATTATAATTATACATCTATATGTTAATATACTGTCTATAAGGGACTACCCTCTATCTAATTATACATCTATATGTTAATATACTGTCTATAAGGGACTACCCTCTATCTAATTATACATCTATATGTTAATATACTGTCTATAAGGGACTACTCCTCTATCTAATTATACATCTATATGTTAATATACTGTCTATACTGGGACTACCCTCAATCTAATTATACATCTATATGTTAATATACTGTCTATAAGGGACTACCCTCTATCTAATTATACATCTATATGTTAATATACTGTCTATAAGGGACTACCCTCTATCTAATTATACATCTATATGTTAATATACTGTCTATAAGGGACTACCCTCTATCTAATTATACATCTATATGTTAATATACTGTCTATAAGGGACTACCCTCTATCTAATTATACATCTATATGTTAATATACTGTCTATAAGGGACTATCCCTCTATCTAATTATACATCTATATGTTAATATACTGTCTATAAGGGACTACCCTCTATCCTCATCTATATGTTAATATATCTAATTATACATCTATATGTTAATATACTGTCTATAAGGGACTACCCTCTATCTAATTATACATCTATATGTTAATATACTGTCTATAAGGGACTACCCTCTATCTAATTATACATCTATATGTTAATATACTGTCTATAAGGGACTACCCTCTATCTAATTATACATCTATATGTTAATATACTGTCTATAAGGGACTACCCTCTATCTAATTATACATCTATATGTTAATATACTGTCTATAAGGGACTACCCTCAATCTAATTATACATCTATATGTTAATATACTGTCTATAAGGGACTACCCTCAATCTAATTATACATCTATATGTTAATATACTGTCTATAAGGGACTACCCTCAATCTAATTATACATCTATATGTTAATATACTGTCTATAAGGGACTACCCTCAATCTAATTATACATCTGTCTATAAGGGACTACCCTCTATCTAATTATACATCTATATGTTAATATACTGTCTATAAGGGACTATCTAATTATCTATATGTTAATATACTGTCTATAAGGGACTACCCTCAATCTAATTATACATCTATATGTTAATATACTGTCTATAAGGGACTACCCTCAATCTAATTATACATCTATATGTTAATATACTGTCTATAAGGGACTACCCTCAATCTAATTATACATCTATATGTTAATATACTGTCTATAATGGGACTACCCTCTATCTAATTATACATCTATATGTTAATATACTGTCTATAAGGGACTACCCTCATATATATGTTATAATCTAATTATTAATTATACATCTATATGTTAATATACTGTCTATAAGGGACTACCCTCAATCTAATTATACATCTATATGTTAATATACTGTCTATAGGAAACTATGCAGTTTTACATCTATATGTTTATACTGTCTATTCTTACACTAGTACCCCAGGTCATCTTAGGTTTACATCTATATGTTAATATACTGTCTAGAAGAACTACTCTAATTATACATCATCAACTACCATCAGTCTATAAGAATATGTTTTTCCCGGATCCTGTGTTCTGCCTACAACCAGACATATAGGGATAACGGAGTGGATTCCATGCACCCTCTATCTAATTATACATCTATATGTTAATATACTGTCTAAAGGGAAACGACTCAGAAAAAGATGGGAAGACTACCCTCTATCTAATTATACATCTATATGTTAATATACGGTCTTCTGGTCAGACTCGGAGACTACACCGTGCACCTAATTATCCCTAGCATTCTTCTTGCCAATGTCCAGTAATCTTGACAACAAGGTTGATGAAATCCGAGCAAGGGTAGCATTCCAGAGGGACATAGATCTAATCTGCTTCACGGAAACATATACTGTCTATAAGCGGTGCAGCCAGCGGGTTTCTCCACGCATCGCGCCGACAGAAACAAACATCTTTCTGGTAAGAAGAGGGGCGGGGGGATGCCTTATGGCCAATCTGACATGGTGTGATGAATAAACATGTTAATATACTGTCAGGAACTCAAATCCTTCTGTTCACCTGATTTAGTTAATATACCTCACAATCAAATGTAGACCGCATTATCTACCAAGAGAATTCTCTTCGATTATAATCACAGTTAATATACTGTCTATATATCCCCCCAAGCAGACACATCGATGGCTCTGAACGAACTTTATTTAACTCTCTGCAAACTGGAAACGATTTATAAGGGAGGCTGCATTCATTGTAGCTGGGGATTTTAATCATGTTAATAATCTGAAAACAAGACTCCCTAAATTTTATCAGCATATCGATAATGCGCAACCAGGGGTGGAAAGACCCTGGATCATTGTTACATCTAACTTATTAATATAAGGCCCTAAGGGACCCGCCCCCTTCTAAATACATCTATACCATTAATCCATTTTGTCTATGATCCCTGCCTACAGACAGAAACTAAAACAAGAGGCTCCCACGCTGAGGTCTGTTATACATCTGGTAATATACTGTCTATAAGCTGACTCCACACTCCAAGACTGCTTCCATCACGTGGTTGGGAGATGTCTATAAGGGACTTGCCTCAGACTAATTATACAACATTATTAATATACTGCTGATTCGGGACTGCGAGTTCATTAGAACGTGCGTTGAAGATGTCTATAAGGGACTCCCATAGCTAATTATACATCTAAAACATTCCCTAACCAGAAACCGTGGATTGATGGCAGCATTCGTGTGAAACTGAAAGTGCGAACCACTGCTTTTAATCAGGGCAAGGTGTCTGGTAACATGACTGAATACAAACAGTGCAGCTATTCCCTCCGTCAAGGCTATCAAACAAGCTATAGCGTCAGTATAGAGACAAAGTAGAATCTCAATTCAACGGCTCAGACACAAGAGGCATGTGGCAGGGTCTACAGTCAATCACGGACTACAGGAAGAAACCCAGCCCAGTCACGGACCAGGATGTCTTGCTCCCAGGCAGACTAAATAACTATTTTTGCCATCTTGAGGACAATACAGTGCCACTGACACGGCCTGCAACTAAAACATGCAGTCTCTCCTTCACTGCAGCCGAGGTGAGTAAGACATTTAAACGTGATAACCTGTCGCAAGGCTGCAGGCCCAACGGCATCCCCAGCCGCGCCCTCAGAGCATCTAATTAGACCAGCTGGCCGGTGTGTTTACGGACATATTCAATCAATCCCTATACCAGTCTGCTGTTCCCACATGCTTCAAGAGGGCCACCATTGTTCCTGTTCCCAAGAAAGCTAAGGTAACTGAGCTAAACGACTACCGCCCGTAGCACTCACATCCGTCATCATGAAGTGCTTTGAGAGACTAGTCAAGGACCATATCACCTCCACCCTACCTGACACCCTAGACCCACTCCTAATTATGCATTACCGCCCAAATAGGTCCACAGACTATGCAATCTCAACCACACTGCACACTGCCCTAACCCATCTGGACAAGAGGAATACCTATGTGAGAATGCTGTTCATCGACTACAGCTCGGCATTCAACACCATAGTACCCTCCAAGCTCGTCATCTAATTATACATCTATCGAGACCCTGGGTCTACCCCTATCCCTGTGCAACTGGGTACTGGACTTCTGACGGGCCGCCCCCAGGTGGTGAGGGTAGGCAATAACATCTCCTCCCCGCTGATCCTCAACACTGGGGCCCCACAAGGGTGCATTCTGAGCCCTCTCCTGTACTCCCTGTTCACCCACGACTGCGTGGCCACGCACGCTATCTCCAACTCAATCATCACGTTTGCGGACGACACAACAGTGGTAGGCTTGATTACCAACAAGGGACTAGACGGCCTACAGGGAGGGGGGGTGAGGGCCCTCGGAGTGTGGTGTCAGGAAAATAACCTCACACTCAACGTCAACAAAACTAAGGAGATGATTGTGGACTTCAGCTAAAACAGCAGATGTTAAACACTGTCTATAAGGGACTACCCCCCATCCACATCGATGGAACAGTAGTGGAGAGGGTAGCAAGTTTTAAGTTCCTCGGCATACACATCACAGACAAACTGAATTGGTCCACTCACACAGACAGCATCGTGAAGAAGGCGACTAGCGCCTCTTCAACCTCATACAGGCTGAAGTTAATATACTTGTCACCAAAAGCACTCACAAACTTCTACAGATGCACATATCGAGAGCATCCTGGCGGGCTGTATCACCGCCTGGTATGGCAACTGCACCGCCCTCAACCGTAAGGCTCTCCAGAGGGTAGTGAGGTCTGCACAACGCATCACCGGGGCAAACTACCTGCCCTCCAGGACACCTACACCACCCGATGCTACAGGAAGGCCATAAAGATCATCAAGGACATCAACCATATGTTAAGCCACTGCCTGTTCACCCCGCTGTCATCCAGAAGGCGAGGTCAGTACAGGTGCATCAAATGTGGGACCGAGAGACTGAAAAACAGCTTCTATCTCAAGGCCATCAGACTGTTAAACAGCCACCACTAACATTGAGTGGCTGCTGCCAACACACTGTCAATGACACTGACTCAACTCCAGCCACTTTAATAATGGGAATTGATGGGAAATGATGTAAATATATCACTAGCCACTTTAAACAATGCTACCTTATATAATGTTACTTACCCTACATTATTCATCTCATATGCATACGTATATACTGTACTCTATATCATCGACTGCATCCTTATGTAATACATGTATCACTAGCCACTTTAACTATGCCACTTGGTTTACATACTCTCATATGTATATACTGTACTCGATATCATCTACTGTATCTTGCCTATGCTGCTCTGTACCATCACTCATTCATATATCCTTATGTACATATTCTGTATCCCCTTACACTGTGTATAAGACAGTAGTTTTTTGGAATTGTTAGTTAGATTACTTGTTCGTTATTACTGCATTGTCGGAACTAGAAGCACAAGCATTTCGCTCCACTCGCATTAACATCTGGTAACCATGTGTATGTGACAAATAGAATTTGATTTGATTTGATTTGATTTGATTTAATATACTGTCTGTAAGGGACTACCCTCAATCTAATTATTCATATATATGTTAATATACTGTCTATAAGGGACTCAATCTAATTATACATATATATGTTAATATACTGTCTATAAGGGACTCAATCTAATTATACAACTATATGTTAATACACTGTCTATAAGGGACTACCCTCAATCTAATTATTCATATATATGTTAATATACTGTCTATAAGGGACTCAATCTAATTATAGAACTATATGTTAATATACTGTCTGTAAGGGACTACCCTCAATCTAATTATTCATATATATGTTAATATACTATCTATAAGGGACTCAATCTAATTATACATCTATATGTTAATATACTGTCTGTAAGGGACTCAATCTAATTATACAACTATATGTTAATATACTGTCTATAAGGGACTACCCTCAATCTAATTATACAACTATATGTTAATATACTGTCTATAAGGGACTACCCTCAATCTAATTATTCATATATATGTTAATATACTGTCTATAAGAGACTCAATCTAATTATACATATATATGTTAATATACTGTCTGTAAGGGACTACCCTCTATCTAATTATACATCTATATGTTAATAATCAAATTATTTATTCATATGTTAATATAAGATCACCAACGGTTAAATATGACCATTACTTTATAGGACATTTCACACGTCAACCATGACATTTTTATCACAATAGAGGTTTATTTGACAGGTAGTCCTGAACGAGCTCAATATCGCATTGTCCCAAATTCCACTCATTCTGTTCCCATAAGGGCCCTGGTTTACAAAAGGAGTGCACTACATTGGGCGTAGTGTGCCCTTTGGGACACAGATGGCTGAGTATTAGTTTAAAATGTCAGAATCTTTTTGGTTGGAATAGTAAACCAACATGTCGGCTTTACCCGGCTTTGTAATGACGCTGCAGACGCGGACATTTTATATTGGAGATTTCTGCAATATGGTAAAATGTCAGCACATTTACATCAGGAGGAAAGGTTACGTAGCAAACTGAAAATACATTTTCTTGATTATGTATTTGATGTGAGGCGTTGACAACTTCTTTCTTGTCCCTGTCCATGATTGTAGAACATCTTGTTATCTTGGCTAACGTGTCTTTGGTAAAGGGTCTACTGCTAATCCATATGTTGATTGACTGGCTGACTGACTAGCTGGCTGCCTGATTGGCTGACTGGCTGGCTGACTGACTGACTGGCTGACTGGCTGGCTGACTGACAGGCTGACTGACAGGCTGACTGGCTGACTGGCTGACTGGCTGACTGACTGACTGACAGGCTGACTGGCTGACTGACTGGCTGACTGGCTGACTGACAGGCTGACAGGCCTACTGGCTGGCTGGCTGGCTGACTGGCTGACTGGCTGAGTGGCTGGCTGACTGACTGGCCTACTGGAAGGCTGGCTGGCTGGCTGACTGACTGGCCTACTGACTGACTGGCTGGCTAGGTGACTGACTGAATGACTGCCTGGCTGACTGGCCTACTGGCCTACTGGCTGGCTGCCTGACTGACTGCCTGACTGACTGGCCTATTGGCCTACTGGCTGGCTGACTGGCTGACTGAGTGCCAGGCTGACTGGCCTACTGACTGACTGACTGCCTGGCTGGCAGGCTGACTGCCTGGCTGACTGACTGCCTGGCCTACTGGCTGGCTGACTGCCTGGCTGACTGACTGACCGGCCTACTGGCTGGCTGGCTAAATGGCTGACTGACTGCCTGACTGACCGGCCTACTGGCTGGCTGGCTAACTGGCTGACTGACTGCCTGACTGACCGGCCTACTGGCTGGCTGGCTGACTGACTGCATGACTGACTGGCCTACTGGCTAACTGGCTGACTGACTGCCTGACTGACTGGCCTACTGGCTAACTGGCTGACTGACTGCCTGGTTGACTGGCCTACTGGCTGGCTGAATGACTGCCTGGCTGACTGACTGCCTGGCTGACTGACCGGCCTACTGGCTGGCTGACTGACTGCCTGGCTGACTGACTGCCTGACTGACCGGCCTACTGGCTGGCTGACTGACTGGCTGGCTAACTGGCAGCGGTGGGAAAAGTATTCAATGTCATACTTGAGTAAAGTCATACTTGAGTAAAGTCATACTTGAGTAAAGTCATACTTGAGTAAAGGTTAAGATAGAAAACGACTCAAGTAAAAGTGAAAGTCACCCAGTAAAATACTACATGGAATTGCTAAAAGGTACTTAATTAAGTACGAAAAGTGAAAGTATAAATAATTTTAACTTCCTGATATTAAACAAGCCAGATGGCACAATTGTTATATGATATTTTATTGACGGATAGCCAGAGGCTCGGTCCAACACTTAATTCATAAACTAAGCATTTGTGTTTAGTGAGTCTGCCAGATCAGAGCCAGTAGGGATGACCAGGGATTTTCTCTTGATTAGTGTGTGAATTGGACCATTTTCCTGTCAAAATGTAACAAGTACTTTTGGGTATTAGAGAAAGTAAAGTTAAAAGTACAACTACAAGTAGAGAGTGGAATTACTAACAGACTATACAACTACAAGTAGAGAGTGGAATTACTAACAGACTATACAAGTAGTGAGTGGAGTTACTAACAGACTATACAACTACAAGTAGTGAGTGGAATTACTAACAGACTATACAACTACAAGTAGAGAGTGGAATTACTAACAGACTATACAACTACAAGTAGAGAGTGGAATTACTAACAGACTATACAAGTAGTGAGTGGAATTACCAACAGACTATACAACTACAAGTAGAGAGTGGAATTACTAACAGACTATACAAGTAGTGAGTGGAATTACTAACAGACTATACAAGTAGTGAGTGGAATTACTAACAGACTATACAACTACAAGTAGAGAGTGGAATTACTAACAGACTATACAACTACAAGTAGAGAGTGGAATTACTAACAGACTATACAAGTAGTGAGTGGAATTACTAACAGACTATACAACTACAAGTAGAGAGTGGAATTACTAACAGACTATACAACTACAAGTAGAGAGTGGAATTACTAACAGACTATACAACTACAAGTAGAGATTGGAATTACTAACAGACTATACAACTACAAGTAGTGGAATGAGTTACTAACAGACTATACAACTACAAGTAGAGAGTGGAATTACTAACAGACTATACAAGTAGTGAGTGGAGTTACTAACAGACTAACAGACTATACAACTACAAGTAGAGAGTGGAATTACTAACAGACTATAAGTGAAATGTGTTTGAATATTTTCCACACAGGGCTGTGTGTGGCCTCTGGGACACCGGGTCCCCACATTTCACCATCTTTTCTCGACGGCTCTATTTCCCCGTGTGGGAGCTTTGTGATCCGCAGGTTGTGTTGTTTTCCCCTGGCTACATATACATTGAACAGCACAGCAGCTTCACCGTCATGTTTTGTTGTTTCTGTGTTGGGAGAAGAAAAATCAACAATGGGGTTCAATGGGAAAGAATGTTTGTTTTCTCCAATAGTTGGGCGTGGTCGAGGGATGTTCCTTCTGAAGACGTGAGTATCGCCTGGGATGAGGTGACTTAATGATGCACTGAAGAGGGTCAACAACACCATCTCTGTCACTACACTGAAAAGGGTAAACAATGGCATCTCTGTCTCTACACTGAAGAGGATCAACAACATCATCTCTATCTCTACACTGAAGAGGGTCAACAACGGCATCTCTGTCTCTACACTGAAGAGGGTCAACAACGGCATCTCTGTCTCTACACTGAAGAGGATCAACAACACCATCTCTGTTTCTATACTGAAGAGGGTCAATAATGGCATCTCTGTCTCTACACTGAAGAGGGTCAATAACACCATCTCTGTCACTACACTGAAGAGGGTCAATAACACCATCTCTGTCACTACACTGAAGAGGTTCAACAACACCATCTCTGTCTCTACACTGAAGAGGTTCAACAACACCATCTCTGTCTCTACACTGAAGAGGGTCAACAACACCATCTCTGTCTCTACACTGAAGAGGATCAACAACACCATCTCTGTCTCTACACTGAAGAGGTTCAACAACACCATCTCTGCCCCCCCCCAAAAAGGCAAATCTTACAAAAAATGTACATGAATTAAAACCAACATAATAAGTCACATTTCCTGTTGCTGCAGGGTTAATTGTCTGCTGAACCGGCTCAAATTAAGATCCTAAGTCTGTAATGACATCCTGAGCTCCTGAGTGGTGCAGCAGTCGAAGGCACTGCATCTCAGTGCAAAGAGGTGTCACTACAGTCCCTGGTTTGAATCCAGGCTGGATCCAATGCCGGCCGTGATTGGGAGTCCCATAGAATGGCGTATGATTGGCCCTGCGTCGTCCAGGGTAACCGTCATTACAAATAATGATTTGTTCTTAACTGACATGCCTAGTTAAATGAAGGTTACATTTAAAAATAAATAATTGCCTTGCTTTATTCCCATTAGTAATAATAATTATTTAATGTATCTGTCATGGAACCAACTCAAGGCTCATGTTGTTGCTTTGAAGTGACAAGGATGTTGGAAGGAGAGGACCAAGGTGCAGCTTGGGAAATGTCCATATTTATTTATCTGAACACTGAAATCACAAAAATAACAACGCGAACGACCGAAACAGTTCTGGCTGGTGCAGACACACAACAGAAAACAACTACCCACAACTCAAGGGCGAAACCAGGCTGCCTAAGTACGATTGACAGCTGCCTCTGATTGGGAACCATACCTGGCCAAACACATAGAAATACAAACATAGAACAAAACATAGAATGCCCACCACAACTCACGCCCTGACCAATCTGAAATAGAGCCATTAAAAAAGGAACTAAGGTCAGGACGTGACAGAAGGTGTGTTGAATTAAAAAATACAAGGTGTCACACCCCTATTTGGTTTGGTCAGGGTGTGATTTGGGGTGGGGATTCTATGTTTTGTTATTCTATGTTTTTGTATTTCTATGTTTTGGCTGGGTATTGTTCTCAATCAGGGACAGCTGTCTATCGTTGTCTCTGATTGGGAACCATACTTAGGCAGCCTTTTTCCCCTCCTGTCGTTGTGGGAAGTTGACTTTGTTTAGGGCACATAGTCTTTAGCTTCACGGTTTGGTTTTGTAGTGGTTATTGTTTTTTGTCGGCGTCATTTATTAAATAAAAGAATATGTACGCTCACCACGCTGCACCTTGGTCCTCTTCATTCAACGGCCGTGACACAAGGAGAATATTCCCAGTCCCTTACAATGTATAATTATAAAGTCTAGTGTGGCCCCATAACCAATGTCAATATGGGGTTTGGACTTCCTTTGGCAGCGGCCATGTTGTTTGTTCATGTGTTTCCATCTCAACGATAATCACCTTCCACTCAAATTATAACACGATTTAAATGGTATGTTTTCGTCATTATTCAACATTATTGTTTCTTCCTCATTGTCACACAACCTCCACTTCTCCACACTCATTCCCTCTCCTCTCCCCCTCTCTCCTCTCCTCCTCCTCCCCGTCTCCTCCTCTCCTCTCCTCCTCTCCTCTCCCCTCCCCCCTCCTCTCCTCCATCCTCCTCTTCTCCACTTCTCCTCTCCTCCTCTTCTCCCCTCCCCCTCCTCTCCTCTCTACCTCGCCACCTCTCCTCCTCTCCACCCTCTACCTCTCCCCTCTCCTCTCCACCCTCCTCCCTCCTCCTCCATCTCTCCCTCTATCTACCCTCTACCTCCCCCTCTCCTCTCCTCCTCTCCACCTCTCCTCTCCTCCTCTCCTCCCCTCCTCCTCTCCTCCCCTCCCTCCTCCTCTCCTCCTCCCTCCCTCCTCCTCCCTCCTCCCCTCCCCTCCTCCTCCTCCTCCCCTCCCTCCTCCTCCCCTCCTCCTCCTCCTCCTCCTCCTCCTCCTCCCCCTCCCTCCTCCTCCCCTCCCTCCTCCTCTCCTCCCACCACTGCCTCCCTCTCTATATTTAGCCGTGTCTGTGTTTCAGTGTTAACTTTGATAACCTTTCCGGTGTATCTATCTATTCCAGAATCCCATCGTACCCGTCAACAAAATATCCCACAACGGTCACCACCTCAATCTCCTCTCTATCCCCTGGGCGCTGGTTGTGTGGTTACCTAGTTGAAAGAATAAATTGTGTTGGTGTGTTTGTGCGTGAACAGTGCCCTTCAGAAAGTATTCAAACCCCTTGACGTGTTCCACGATGTGGTGTGTGTTTTCTCTCATCATACACACAGTAACCGCAAAACAAAACACACACACACACACACACACACACACACTACCTCACATCACACACACACACACACTACCTCACATCACACACACACACACACACACACACACTACCTCACACACACACACACACACTACCTCACATCACACACACTACCTCACATCACACACACACACAACCTCACACACTACCTCACATACACACACACACACCTCACATAACACACACACACACACACACTACCTCACACAACACACACACACCACCTCACATAACACACACACACAACACACACACACACTACCTCACATAACACACACCCTCACATAACACACTACCTCACATAACACACACACACACACCCTCACATAACACACACACACACACACACACACACACACACTACCTCACATAACACACACACACACACACACACTACCTCACATAAACACACACACACACACACTACCTCACACACACACACACACACTACCTCACATAACACACACACACACTACCTCACATAACACACACACACACACTACCTCACACACACACACACTACCTCACATAACACACACACACACACTACCTCACACACACACACACTACCTCACATAACACACACACCCTCACATAACACACACACACACACACACACACACCTCACATAAACACACACACACTACCTCACATAACACACACACACACACACTACCTCACATAACACACACACACACCCTCACATAACACACACACACACACACACACCTCACATAACACACACACACACCCTCACATAACACACACACACACCCTCACATAACACACACACACACCCTCACATAACACACACACACACACACTACCTCACATAACACACACACACACACACACCCTCACATAACACACACACACACACACACACACACACCTCCTCACATAACACACACACACACACACTGCCTCACATAACACACACACACACCCTCACATAACACACACACACACACTACCTCACATAACACACACACACACACACACACTCCTCACATAACACACACACACACACTACCTCACATAACACACACACACACACTGCCTCACATAACACACACACACACACCCTCACATAACACACACACACACACACCTCACATAACACACACACACACACTACCTCACATAACACACACACACTACCTCACATAACACACACACACACACACTACCTCACATAACACACACACACTACCTCACATAACACACACACACACACACTACCTCACATAACACACACACACACACACTGCCTCACATAACACACACACACACCTCACATAACACACACACACACACACACTACCTCACATAACACACACACACACACACACACACTGCCTCACACACACACACTACCTCACATACACACACACACACACACTGCCTCACATAACACACACACACACACTACCTCACAAACACACACACTACCTCACATAACACACACACACTACCTCACATAACACACACACACACACACACACCCTCACATAACACACACACACACACACTACCTCACATAACACACACACACTACCTCACATAACACACACACACACACACCACCTCACATAACACACACACTACCTCACATAACACACACACACACACTACCTCACATAACACACACACACTACCTCACATAACACACACACACTACCTCACATATAACACACACACACACACACACTACCTCACATAACACACACACACTACCTCACATAACACACACACACACACTACCTCACATAAACACACACACACACTACCTCACATAACACACACACACACTACCTCACATAACACACACACACACACACACACTACCTCACATAACACACACACACACTACCTCACATAACACACACACACTACCTCACATAACACACACACACACACACTACCTCACATAACACACACACACACACACCTCACATAACACACACACACACACTGCCTCACATAACACACACACACTGCCTCACATAACACACACACACACTACCTCACATAACACACACACACACACCCTCACATACACACACACACACACACACACACACACACTACCTCACAAAACACACACACACTACCTCACATAACACACACACACACACACACACACACACACACACACACACACACACTACCTCACATAACACACACACTACCTCACATAACACACACACACTACCTCACATAACACACACACACACACTACCTCACATAACACACACACACTACCTCACATAACACACACACTACCTCACAAAACACACACACACTACCTCACATAACACACACACACACTACCTCACATACACACACACACACACACACTACCTCACAAACACACACACACTACCTCACATAACACACACACACACACACAACAAACACACACACACACACACACTACCTCACATAACACACACACACTACCTCACATAACACACACACACTACCTCACATAACACACACACACACACACACACTACCTCACATAACACACACACACACACCCTCACATAACACACACACACACACACTACCTCACATAACACACACACACACACACCTCACATAACACACACACACACACACACCCTCACACAACACACACACACACACACACCTCCTCACATAACACACACACCCTCACATAACACACACACACACACTACCTCACATAACACACACACACACACACACCTCACATAACACACACACACACACACACCTCACATAACACACACACACACACATACACCCTCACATAACACACACACACACACACTACCTCACATAACACACACACACTACCTCACATAACACACACACACACACCCTCACATAACACACACACACACACTACCTCACATACACACACACACACACACACACACACACACACACACTGCCTCACATACACACACACACACTACCTCACATACACACACACACACACTACCTCACATACACACACACACACACACACACACACACTGCCTCACATAACACACACACACACTACCTCACATACACACACACTACCTCACATAACACACACACACTACCTCACATAACACACACACACACCTCACATAACACACACACACTACCTCACATAACACACACACACTACCTCACATAACACACACACACTGCCTCATAACACACACACACACACACACTACCTCACATAACACACACACACTACCTCACATAACACACACACACACACTACCTCACATAACACACACACACACTACCTCACATAAACACACACACACACACTACCTCACATAACACACACACACACACACACACTACACTCACATAACACACACACACACTACCTCACATAACACACACACACTACCTCACATAACACACACACACACACACACACTACCTCACATAACA
>NW_024609797.1:380000-387500 GCF_018296145.1 Oncorhynchus tshawytscha
AACACACACACACTACCTCACATAACACACACACACTACCTCACATAACACACACACACTACCTCACATAACACACACACACACACACACACACACACACACACTACCTCAGAAAACACACAGACACTACCTCACAAAACACACACACACACACACACTACCTCACATAACACACACACACACACCCTCACAAAACACACACACACTACCTCACAAAACACACACACTACCTCACTAAACACACACACACACACACACACACACACACACACACACACACACACACACACACACACACACACACACACACACACACACACTACCTCAGAAAACACACAGACACTACCTCACAAAACACACACACACACACTACCTCACATAACACACACACACTACCTTACAAAACACACACACACACTACCTCACACAGACACACACACTACCTCACAAAACACACACACACACACTACCTCACAAAAGACACAAACACCACCTCACTAAACACACACACACACACACACACACACACACACACTACCTCAGAAAACACACAGACACTACCTCACAAAACACACACACACACACACACACTACCTCACAAAACACACACACACACACACACTACCTCACAAAACACACACACTACCTCACATAAACACACACTACCTCACTAAACACACACACACACACACACACACACACACTACCTCACAAAAGACACAAACACTACCTCACAAAACACACACACACACACACTACCTCACAAAGCACACACACTACCTTACAAAACACACACACACACTACCTCACACAGACACACACACTACCTCACAAAACACACACACACGCACTACCTCACAAAACACACACACATTGTATGTGACCCTGCAACCATCTCTTCCTAGACTAGTGCGTTTCCACTTTGACAGAGATCACACAGCCCAACTCGATTGGATGGCGGCGATTGCGCAGCCTAATCCCATTGGATGGCAGCGATCACACATCCTAATCCCATTGGATGGCAGCGATCACACATCCTAATCCCATTGGATGGCGGCAGTCGCACATCCTAATCGGATTAGATTGCAGCGATCACACAGACTCAGCTGTTTGGATTCAGTCAAAGCCTTATTTACTCAGCACATCATTAATAGGTTCAGATATTACTGGCTTCGCAGTGTGTGGGAATGAATCCTCTGTGTGTGTGTATGTGTGTGTGTGTGTATGTGTGTGTGTGTGTGTCTGCGTGTGTCTGCGTGTGCGTGCGTGTGTGTGTGTGTGTGTGTGTGTGTGTGTGTGTGTGTGTGTGTGTGTGTGTGTGTGTGTGTGTGTGTGTGTGTGCATTTGCGTGTGCGTATGTGTGTGTGTTTACGTGTGCGTATGTGTGTGTGTGTGTGTGTGTGTGCGTGTGTGTCCCTGTGTGTCCCTGTGTCCCTGTGTGTGTGTGTGTGTGTGTGTGTGTGTGTGTGTGTGTGTGTGTGTGTGTGTGTGTATTTACCTTGGTCATCGCTCATTAGTTGAACAGAATGTAACCTTGAGGATCCTCCTGATGACGTTTTCACTGTGCGGATATTTTCAATCAAACGCCTTGAAATCAAAGAGCTGTTTTAAAAATATATATATTTCAATTAAACAACTCAAAGCCTGAAATGACTTTATAGTCCTCCAAGGGGAAGGGGGTTTGCCAGCTCCTGGTCACCGGTGGTCAGTATCTGGTTCATTCCTCCGTACTGTACTGCGTATCAGATCAAGCCTTTGATACCGCTGAGATAAGATAAGATAAGATACTGCTGAGAGAAGATAAGATAAGATACAGCTGAGAGAAGACAAGCTACTGCTGAGATAAGATAAGATACCGCTGAGATAAGATAAGATAAGATACTGCTGAGAGAAGATAAGATAAGATACTGCTGAGATAAGATACCGCTGAGAGAAGATAAGATACCGCTGAGATAAGATAAGATACAGCTGAGATAAGATAAGATACAGCTGAGATAAGATAAGATACAGCTGAGATAAGATAAGATAAGATACAGCTGAGATAAGATAAGATAAGATACTGCTGAGATAACATAAGATAAGAAACTGCTGAGATAAGATAAGATGCCGCTGAGGTAAGATAAGATACCGCTGAGATAAGATAAGGTAAGATACTGCTGAGATAAGATAAGAGAAGATACCGCTGAGAGAAGATAGGATAAGATACTGCTGAGATAAGATAAGATACTGCTGAGATAAGATAAGATACTGCTGAGATAAGATAAGATACTGCTGAGATAAGATAAGATACTGCTGAGATAAGATAAGATACCGCTGAGATAAGATAATATACCGCTGAGATAAGATAAGATACCGCTGAGATAAGATAAGAGAAGATACTGCTGAGATAAGATAAGAGAAGATACCGCTGGGAGAAGATAAGATACCGCTGAGAGAAGATAAGATACCGCTGAGATAAGATAAGAGAAGATACTGCTGAGATAAGATAAGAGAAGATACCGCTGAGATAAGATAAGATACTGCTGAGATAAGATAAGATAAGATACTGCTGAGATAAGATAAGATACCGCTGAGATAAGATAAGATACCGCTGATAGAAGATAAGATACCGCTAAGATAAGATAAGATAAGATACCACTGAGATAAGATAAGATACCACTGAGATAAGATAAGATACTGCTGAGAGAAGAAAAGATACCGCTGAGATAAGAAACCGTCTCAGATGAACGAATAAGAGATCCGTCTCTGGTCGTAACATCTGATCTGTGATCTGTCGTTAAAGCCACAATCTGTCAAAATCTGTATTTTCATCAAGAATACAATGCTGTACAGGGGGGTTCAGGTAGCCTGGTGGTTAGAGAGGGGAGGCAGGTAGCCTGGTGGTTAGAGAGGGGAGGCAGGTAGCCTGGTGGTTAGAGAGGGGAGGCAGGTAGCCTGGTGGTTAGAGGGGGGAGGAGAGGGGAGGCAGGTAGCCTGGTGGTTAGAGGGGGGGCAGGTAGCCTAGTAGTTAGAGGGGGAGGCAGGTAGCCTAGTGGTTAGAACACTGGACTAGTAACCGAAAGTTTGCAAGTACGAATCCCAGAGCTGACAAGGTAAAAAACGTTCTCTCCCTGAACAAGGTAGTAAACCCACTGTTCCCCTGAACAAGACAGTTTAACCCACAGTTCCCCTGAACAAGGCAGTTAACCCACTGTTCCCCTGAACATGGCAGTTTAACCCACTGTTCCTAGGCTGTCATTGTAAAGTATAATTTGTTCTTGCCTAGTTAACTAAAGGTTAAATAAATAAATATATATATTTTTTAAAGTATATTTGAATGTTGTCCCGTCTCATTGCCCCGCCCCCTCAGCGGCCATCTTTGTTTCCTCCAGGGTCTTTTCCTGCACTTCGTATTACACAAAAGTCAGGCTGTGTCTGACAAGGGCACCCTATTCCCTTATATAGTCGCACTACTTCTGAACAGAGCCATGATAGGTAGTGGTCAACAGTAGTACACTACAAAAGTGAACAGGGAGGCATTTGGGACGCATCGTTCCCTGGCTGTCAGAGATCCATATCTGTCCAGGTCTTTAAGAAGGAAGGTTTTTATAAACGTCTAAGTATGTTTTCTCCTGCACTCTCTCATCTCTGATGGGACTAGCTGGAAGCGCTAGAGAGAGAGAGACAGACAGAGAGAGAGCGACAGAAAAAGAAACAAAGTGAGAGAGAGACAGAGAGAGACAGAGAGAGACAGAGAGAGAGAGAGAGAGAGACAGAGAGAGAGATAGCGAGCGACAGAAAATGAAACAAAGTGAGAGAGAGAGAGAGAGAGAGAGAGAGAGAGAGAGAAAGAGAGAGAGAGAGATAGCGAGCGACAGAAAAAGAAACAAAGCGAGAGAGACAGAGAGAGAGAGAGAGAGAGAGAGAGACAGAGAGAGAGAGAGAGAGAGAGAGAGAGAGAGAGAGAGAGAGAGAGAGAGAGAGAGAGAGAGAGAGAGAGAGTGAATGTGAGGGAGAGTGACAGAGAGAGAGAGAGAGAGAGAGAGAGAGAGTGACAGAGAGAGAGAGAGAGAGACAGAGAGTGAATGCGAGGGAGAGAGAGTGACAGAGAGAGAGAGAGAGAGAGAGAGAGAGAGAGAGAGAGAGAGAGAGGGAAGATAGAGAGACAGAGAGAGAGAGAGAGAGAGAGAGAGAGAGAGAGAGAGAGAGACAGAGAGAGAGAGGGAGAGAGAGAGAGAGTAAAAGAGAAAAAGTATTGATTCCACTCTTGATTTTTAAACAACCTCTATATACTGGCCTGGGGCCACTTTCATTCTACTGCAGAGTAAAATATGACAGGCCAGCAAAACAATGCAGTTGACACCTGAAGAAAGGTCCAATTACCCAGGCCTCCCTGCTCTTACACACACATTACGATGCGTTGAGACACAGGAACTAAAGTAGTGTCTTCACACTCCACTAGCCAGACCAGTGTTTTTTAAAGGAAGGACTAGCGATTCGTCGACTCCAGAGTTCTAAAGCTCCAACATTATAAAACCACCCAATCAGTTCATTCCAAAGACGTTGTTGCTATAAGCCCCTCAAACTCATCTCTGCACCTCAAAGCCACTTCCAGTGTTGTTGTTTTTTCAATGTTCCCTTCTACTTAGGGACAGATTTAGAGCTGGCACACCAGCTAGGGGCAGTTCATTATCAGGTAGAACAGAAAACCAGTAGGCTCCGGCCCTCGTAGGGTAAGAGGTGAAAAAACCCTGCCGTAAGCTGTCATAAAGACTACGTTGTGTAATCTTTGTAAATCGCCTCTAAAGTTTTTTAATAAAAGCGTAAATCATAAAAGTTACATTCAGTGAAGATGAATGCAGAAATGAACAGCTGTACTTTCCTCAAAATGGCTGCCTGTCACATGTCCACACAAAACAATCGTGTTCTCAAAATGGCTGCCTGTCAGATGTCAACACAAAACAATCGTGTTCTCAAAATGGCTGCCGGTCACATGTCTACACAAAACAATCGTGTTCTCAAAATGGCTGCCTGTCACATGTCCACACAAAACAATCGTGTTCTCAAAATGGCTGCCTGTCACATGTCCACACAAAACAATCGTGTTCTCAAAATGGCTGCCTGTCACATGTCCACATAAAACAATCGTGTTCTCAAAATGGCTGCCGGTCAAATGTCCACACGAAACAATGTTTATTTTATTTTTTATTACCGTCAATTGAACTTGGTTCAAAGTTCGCAACGTTAGATCTCACTTCCTCTGCGATGCCATTGCCAGTGCTGAGTTTCTCTGTCAACTCCATGTTGACTGACCAGTGCTGAGTTCCTCTGTCAACTCCATGTTGACTGACCAGTGCTGAGTTTCTCTGTCAACTCCATGTTGACTGACCAGTGCTGAGTTCCTCTGTCAACTCCATGTTGACTGACCAGTGCTGAGTTCCTCTGTCAACTCCATGTTGACTGACCAGTGCTGAGTGTCTCTGTCAACTCCATGTTGACTGACCAGTGCTGAGTTCCTCTGTCAACTCCATGTTATTATAGGGTTAGCTACAGGTGAGAAGACATCTGAGGGTTGTTCAGGGTTGTCTGTCCTGAGGATTATAGGGTCCTGAGGGTTGTGCGGTTGTCTGTCCTGAGGATTATAGGGTCCTGAGGGTTCTAGGGTCTGTCCTGAGGGTTGTCTGTACTGTGGGTGTTAGGGTTGTCTGTCCTGAGGGTTGTAGGGTCCTGAGGGTTGTGGGGTTGCCTGTCCTGAGGATTGTCTGAGGATTGTCTGTCCTGAGGGTTTTCTGTCCTGAGGGTTGTCTGTCTTGAGGGTTGTAGGGGCCTGAGGGTTGTCGGGTTGTCTGTCCTGAGGGTTGTAGGGTCTGTCCTGAGGGTTGTAGGGTTGTAGGGTCCTGAGGGTTGTGGGGTTGTCTGTCCTGAGGGTTGTCTGTCCTGAGGGTTGTGGGGTTGTAGGGTCCTGAGGGTTGTGGGGTTGTCTGTCCTGAGGGTTGTAGTGTAGTGTTGTCTGTCCTGAGGGTTGTCTGTCCTGAGGGTCCTGGGGTTGTCTGTCCTGAGGGTTGTAGGGTTGTCTGTCCTGAGGGTTGTGGGGTTGTCTGTCCTGAGGGTCCTGTGGTTTGTCTGTCCTGAGGGTTGTAGGGTTGTCTGTCCTGAGGGTTGTGGGGTTGTCTGTATTGACGGTTGAGGGGTTGCCTGTCCTGAGGGTTGTCTGTCCTGAGGTTTGTCTGTCCCGAGGGTTGTAGGGTTGTCTGTCCTGAGGGTTGTCTGTCCTGAGGGTTGTCTGTCCTGAGGGTTGTCTGTCCTGAGGGTTGTCTGTCCTGAGGGAGGGTTGTAGGGTTGTCTGTCCTGAGGGTTGTCTGTCCTGAGGTTTGTCTGTCCCGAGGGTTGTAGGGTTGTCTGTCCTGAGGGTTGTAGGGTTGTCTGTCCTGAGGGTTGTCTGTCCTGAGGGTTGTGGGGTTGTTTTGTCCTGAGGGTTGTAGGGTTGTCTGTCCTGAGGGTTGTCTGTCCTGAGGGTTGTAGGGTTGTCTGTCCTGAGGGTTGTAGGGTTGTCTGTCCTGAGGGTTGTAGGGTTGTCTGTCCTGAGGGTTGTAGGGTTGTCAGTCCTGAGGGTTGTCTGTCCTGAGGGTTGTAGGGTTGTCAGTCCTGAGGGTTGTCTATCCTGAGGGTTGTAGGGTTGTCAGTCCTGAGGGTTGTCTGTCCTGAGGGTTGTAGGGTTGTCTGTCCTGAGGGTTGTAGGGTTGTCTGTCCTGAGGGTTGTAGGGTTGTCTGTCCTGAGGGTTGTAGGGTTGTCTGTCCTGAGGGTTGTAGGGTTGTCTGTCCTGAGGGTTGTAGGGTTGTCAGTCCTGAGGGTTGTCTGTCCTGAGGGTTGTAGGGTTGTCAGTCCTGAGGGTTGTCTATCCTGAGGGTTGTAGGGTTGTCAGTCCTGAGGGTTGTCTGTCCTGAGGGTTGTAGGGTTGTCTGTCCTGAGGGTTGTAGGGTTGTCTGTCCTGAGGGTTGTAGGGTTGTCAGTCCTGAGGGTTGTCTATCCTGAGGGTTGTCTATCCTGAGGGTTGTCTATCCTGAGGGTTGTCTGTCCTGAGGGTTGTCTATCCTGAGGGTTGTCTGTCCTGAGGGTTGTCTGTCCTGAGGGTTGTCTATCCTGAGGGTTGTCTATCCTGAGGGTTGTCTGTCCTGAGGGTTGTCTATCCTGAGGGTTGTCTGTCCTGAGGGTTGTCTGTCCTGAGGGTTGTCTATCCTGAGGGTTGTCTGTCCTGAGGGTTGTCTGTCCTGAGGGTTGTCTATCCTGAGGGTTGTCTATCCTGAGGGTTGTAGGGCTGTCTAGGTCACCTGTATGTGTACAACCCGCGAGAATAACTTCTAGTGTCTCTGTCACAATGGACACCATCCCAAATGGCAACCTATTTCCTTAGTAGTGCACTAATATGAACTTTTAATGATAGGGGATAGAACTGCAGCCCGTAGGGCTCTGTTCAACAGTAGTACACTGTGTAGGCCATAGGGTGCAATTTGGGACTCAAC
>NW_024609797.1:392500-402500 GCF_018296145.1 Oncorhynchus tshawytscha
CTGTGGGTCAACAGTAGTGTACCGTGTAGAGAGTGTGAACAGGGGAACCTCTTGGAACGCAGCCTGTCTTTACCTTCCTCAACAGTCAGACAGTCAGAAGAACAGCAACAGAGCTGCTCCCCAAAAGGCTTGGACACCTCTGTCAGCCCTGCGCAAACCCTATCTGTGTATGAGTGTGTGTGTGTATGTGTGTGTGTGTGTGCGTGCGTGTGTGTGTGTTTGTGTGTGTCAGGCCCTGTAGAAGGTATGGTGTCCACTCGACAAGAAAAGCCTAGACAGCAACGACTGTTATTAGGACATCCACTGTTTCTACTGTCATGTTAACACAGGAGAACATTCAGAGATGTATGAGTACAATACATACTGTTTATACTGGCCTGTTAACACTGGTGAACAGACATAGATGTATGAGTACAATACAATACTGTTTATACTGGCCTGTTAACACTGGAGAACAGACAGAGATGTATGAGTACACTACAATACTGTTTCTACTGTCCTGTTAACACAGGAGAACAGACAGAGATGTATGAGTACAATACTGTTTCTACTGTCCTGTTAACACAGGAGAACATTCAGAGATGTATGAGTACAATACATACTGTTTCGACTGGCCTGTTAACTCTGGAGAACAGACAGACATGTATGAGTACAATACATACTGTTTCTACTGTCCTGTTAACACTGGTGAACAGACATAGATGTATGAGTACAAACACTGGTGAACAGACAGAGATGTATGAGTACAATACTGTTTCTACTGTCCTGTTAACACTGGAGAACAGACAGAGATGTATGCGTACAAACACTGGAGAACAGACAGAGATGTATGAGTACAATACTGTTTCTACTGTCCTGTTAACACTGGAGAACAGACAGAGATGTATGAGTACAATACAATACTGTTTCTACTGTCCTGTTAACACAGGAGAACATTCAGAGATGTATGAGTACAATACTGTTTCTACTGTCCTGTTAACACTGGTGAACAGACAGAGATGTATGAGTACAATTCAATACTGTTTCTACTGGCCTGTTAACACGGTTGAAGAGACATAGATGTATGAGTACAAACACTGGAGAACAGACAGAGATGTATGAGTACAATACAATACTGTTTCTACTGTCCTGTTAACAGTGGAGAACAGACAGCGATGTATGAGTACAATACAATACTGTTTCTACTGGCCTGTTAACACTGGAGAACAGACAGAGATGTATGAGTACAATACAATACTGTTTCTACTGGCCTGTTAACACAGGAGAACAGACAGAGATGTATGAGTACAATACAATACTGTTTCTACTGTCCTGTTAACACTGGAGAACAGACAGAGATGTATGAGTACAATACTGTTTCTACTGTCCTGTTAACACTGGCGAACAGACAGAGATGTATGAGTACAATACAATACTGTTTCTACTGTCCTGGTAACAGTGGAGAACAGACATAGATGTATGAGTACAAACACTGGTGAACAGACAGAGATGTATGAGTACAATACTGTTTCTACTGTCCTGTTAACACTGGAGAACAGACAGAGATGTATGAGTACAATACTGTTTCTACTGTCCTGTTAACACAGGAGAACATTCAGAGATGTATGAGTACAATACATACTGTTTCTACTGGCCTGTTAACTCTGGAGAACAGACAGACATGTATGAGTACAATACATACTGTTTCTACTGTCCTGTTAACACTGGTGAACAGACATAGATGTATGAGTACAAACACTGGTGAACAGACAGAGATGTATGAGTACAATACTGTTTCTACTGTCCTGTTAACACTGGAGAACAGACAGAGATGTATGCGTACAAACACTGGAGAACAGACAGAGATGTATGAGTACAATACTGTTTCTACTGTCCTGTTAACACTGGAGAACAGACAGAGATGTATGAGTACAATACAATACTGTTTCTACTGTCCTGTTAACACAGGAGAACATTCAGAGATGTATGAGTACAATACTGTTTCTACTGTCCTGTTAACACTGGTGAACAGACAGAGATGTATGAGTACAATTCAATACTGTTTCTACTGGCCTGTTAACACGGTTGAAGAGACATAGATGTATGAGTACAAACACTGGAGAACAGACAGAGATGTATGAGTACAATACAATACTGTTTCTACTGTCCTGTTAACAGTGGAGAACAGACAGCGATGTATGAGTACAATACAATACTGTTTCTACTGGCCTGTTAACACTGGAGAACAGACAGAGATGTATGAGTACAATACAATACTGTTTCTACTGTCCTGTTAACACTGGAGAACAGACAGAGATGTATGAGTACAATACTGTTTCTACTGTCCTGTTAACACTGGCGAACAGACAGAGATGTATGAGTACAATACAATACTGTTTCTACTGTCCTGGTAACAGTGGAGAACAGACATAGATGTATGAGTACAAACACTGGTGAACAGACAGAGATGTATGAGTACAATACTGTTTCTACTGTCCTGTTAACACAGGAGAACAGACAGAGATGTATGAGTACAATACTGTTTCTACTGTCCTGTTAACACAGGAGAACATTCAGAGATGCATGAGTACAATACATACTGTTTCTACTGGCCTGTTAACTCTGGAGAACAGACAGACATGTATGAGTACAATACATACTGTTTATACTGGCCTGTTAACACTGGTGAACAGACATAGATGTATGAGTACAATACAATACTGTTTATACTGGCCTGTTAACACTGGAGAACAGACAGAGATGTATGAGTACACTACAATACTGTTTCTACTGTCCTGTTAACACAGGAGAACAGACAGAGATGTATGAGTACAATACTGTTTCTACTGTCCTGTTAACACAGGAGAACATTCAGAGATGTATGAGTACAATACATACTGTTTCTACTGGCCTGTTAACTCTGGAGAACAGACAGACATGTATGAGTACAATACATACTGTTTCTACTGTCCTGTTAACACTGGTGAACAGACATAGATGTATGAGTACAAACACTGGTGAACAGACAGAGATGTATGAGTACAATACTGTTTCTACTGTCCTGTTAACACTGGAGAACAGACAGAGATGTATGCGTACAAACACTGGAGAACAGACAGAGATGTATGAGTACAATACTGTTTCTACTGTCCTGTTAACACTGGAGAACAGACAGAGATGTATGAGTACAATACAATACTGTTTCTACTGTCCTGTTAACACAGGAGAACATTCAGAGATGTATGAGTACAATACTGTTTCTACTGTCCTGTTAACACTGGTGAACAGACAGAGATGTATGAGTACAATTCAATACTGTTTCTACTGGCCTGTTAACACGGTTGAAGAGACATAGATGTATGAGTACAAACACTGGAGAACAGACAGAGATGTATGAGTACAATACAATACTGTTTCTACTGTCCTGTTAACAGTGGAGAACAGACAGCGATGTATGAGTACAATACAATACTGTTTCTACTGGCCTGTTAACACTGGAGAACAGACAGAGATGTATGAGTACAATACAATACTGTTTCTACTGGCCTGTTAACACAGGAGAACAGACAGAGATGTATGAGTACAATACAATACTGTTTCTACTGTCCTGTTAACACTGGAGAACAGACAGAGATGTATGAGTACAATACTGTTTCTACTGTCCTGTTAACACTGGCGAACAGACAGAGATGTATGAGTACAATACAATACTGTTTCTACTGTCCTGGTAACAGTGGAGAACAGACATAGATGTATGAGTACAAACACTGGAGAACAGACAGAGATGTATGAGTACAATACATACTGTTTCTACTGTCCTGTTAACACTGGAGAACAGACAGAGATGTATGAGTACAATACATACTGTTTCTACTGTCCTGTTAACACTGGTGAACAGACAGAGATGTATGAGTACAATACTGTTTCTACTGTCCTGTTAACACTGGAGAACAGACAGAGATGTATGAGTACAATACTGTTTCTACTGTCCTGTTAACACAGGAGAACATTCAGAGATGTATGAGTACAATACATACTGTTTCTACTGGCCTGTTAACTCTGGAGAACAGACAGACATGTATGAGTACAATACATACTGTTTATACTGGCCTGTTAACACTGGTGAACAGACATAGATGTATGAGTACAATACAATACTGTTTATACTGGCCTGTTAACACTGGAGAACAGACAGAGATGTATGAGTACACTACAATACTGTTTCTACTGTCCTGTTAACACAGGAGAACAGACAGAGATGTATGAGTACAATACTGTTTCTACTGTCCTGTTAACACAGGAGAACATTCAGAGATGTATGAGTACAATACATACTGTTTCTACTGGCCTGTTAACTCTGGAGAACAGACAGACATGTATGAGTACAATACATACTGTTTCTACTGTCCTGTTAACACTGGTGAACAGACATAGATGTATGAGTACAAACACTGGTGAACAGACAGAGATGTATGAGTACAATACTGTTTCTACTGTCCTGTTAACACTGGAGAACAGACAGAGATGTATGCGTACAAACACTGGAGAACAGACAGAGATGTATGAGTACAATACTGTTTCTACTGTCCTGTTAACACTGGAGAACAGACAGAGATGTATGAGTACAATACAATACTGTTTCTAATGTCCTGTTAACACAGGAGAACATTCAGAGATGTATGAGTACAATACTGTTTCTACTGTCCTGTTAACACTGGTGAACAGACAGAGATGTATGAGTACAATTCAATACTGTTTCTACTGGCCTGTTAACACGGTTGAAGAGACATAGATGTATGAGTACAAACACTGGAGAACAGACAGAGATGTATGAGTACAATACAATACTGTTTCTACTGTCCTGTTAACAGTGGAGAACAGACAGCGATGTATGAGTACAATACAATACTGTTTCTACTGGCCTGTTAACACTGGAGAACAGACAGAGATGTATGAGTACAATACAATACTGTTTCTACTGGCCTGTTAACACAGGAGAACAGACAGAGATGTATGAGTACAATACAATACTGTTTCTACTGTCCTGTTAACACTGGAGAACAGACAGAGATGTATGAGTACAATACTGTTTCTACTGTCCTGTTAACACTGGCGAACAGACAGAGATGTATGAGTACAATACAATACTGTTTCTACTGTCCTGGTAACAGTGGAGAACAGACATAGATGTATGAGTACAAACACTGGTGAACAGACAGAGATGTATGAGTACAATACTGTTTCTACTGTCCTGTTAACACTGGAGAACAGACAGAGATGTATGAGTACAATACATACTGTTTCTACTGTCCTGTTAACACTGGTGAACAGACAGAGATGTATGAGTACAATACTGTTTCTACTGTCCTGTTAACACTGGAGAACAGACAGAGATGTATGAGTACAATACATACTGTTTCTACTGTCCTGTTAAGAGAACAGACAGAGATGTATGAGTACAATACTGTTTCTACTGTCCTGTTAACACTGGAGAACAGACAGAGAAGTATGAGTACAATACATACTGTTTCTACTGTCCTGTTAACACTGGTGAACAGACAGAGATGTATGAGTACAATACTGTTTCTACTGTCCTGTTAACACTGGAGAACAGACAGAGATGTATGAGTACAATACATACTGTTTCTACTGTCCTGTTAACACTGGAGAACAGACAGAGATGTATGAGTACAATACATACTGTTTCTACTGTCCTGTTAACACTGGCGAACAGACAGAGATGTATGAGTACAATACATACTGTTTCTACTGTCCTGTTAACACTGTAGAACAGACAGAGATGTATGAGTACAATACATACTGTTTCTACGGTCCTGTTAACACTGTAGAACAGACAGAGATGTATGAGTACAATACATACTGTTTCTACTGTCCTGTTAACACTGGTGAACAGACAGAGATGTATGAGTACAATACATACTGTTTCTACTGTCCTGTTAACACTGGTGAACAGACATAGATGTATGAGTACAAACACTGGTGAACAGACAGAGATGTATGAGTACAATACTGTTTCTACTGTCCTGTTAACACTGGATAACAGACAGAGATGTATGCGTACAAACACTGGAGAACAGACAGAGATGTATGAGTACAATACTGTTTCTACTGTCCTGTTAACACTGGAGAACAGACAGAGATGTATGAGTACAATACAATACTGTTTCTACTGTCCTGTTAACACAGGAGAACATTCAGAGATGTATGAGTACAATACTGTTTCTACTGGCCTGTTAACACGGTTGAAGAGACATAGATGTATGAGTACAAACACTGGAGAACAGACAGAGATGTATGAGTACAATACAATACTGTTTCTACTGTCCTGTTAACAGTGGAGAACAGACAGCGATGTATGAGTACAATACAATACTGTTTCTACTGGCCTGTTAACACTGGAGAACAGACAGAGATGTATGAGTACAATACAATACTGTTTCTACTGGCCTGTTAACACTGGTGAACAGACAGAGTTGTATGAGTACAATACAATACTGTTTCTACTGTCCTGTTAACACAGGAGAACAGACAGAGATGTATGAGTACAATACAATACTGTTTCTACTGTCCTGTTAACACTGGAGAACAGACAGAGATGTATGAGTACAATACTGTTTCTACTGTCCTGTTAACACTGGCGAACAGACAGAGATGTATGAGTACAATACAATACTGTTTCTACTGTCCTGGTAACAGTGGAGAACAGACATAGATGTATGAGTACAAACACTGGTGAACAGACAGAGATGTATGAGTACAATACTGTTTCTACTGTCCTGTTAACACTGGAGAACAGACAGAGATGTATGAGTACAATACATACTGTTTCTACTGTCCTGTTAACACTGGTGAACAGACAGAGATGTATGAGTACAATACTGTTTCTACTGTCCTGTTAACACTGGAGAACAGACAGAGATGTATGAGTACAATACATACTGTTTCTACTGTCCTGTTAAGAGAACAGACAGAGATGTATGAGTACAATACTGTTTCTACTGTCCTGTTAACACTGGAGAACAGACAGAGAAGTATGAGTACAATACATACTGTTTCTACTGTCCTGTTAACACTGGTGAACAGACAGAGATGTATGAGTACAATACTGTTTCTACTGTCCTGTTAACACTGGAGAACAGACAGAGATGTATGAGTACAATACATACTGTTTCTACTGTCCTGTTAACACTGGAGAACAGACAGAGATGTATGAGTACAATACATACTGTTTCTACTGTCCTGTTAACACTGGCGAACAGACAGAGATGTATGAGTACAATACATACTGTTTCTACTGTCCTGTTAACACTGTAGAACAGACAGAGATGTATGAGTACAATACATACTGTTTCTACTGTCCTGTTAACACTGTAGAACAGACAGAGATGTATGAGTACAATACATACTGTTTCTACTGTCCTGTTAACACTGGTGAACAGACAGAGATGTATGAGTACAATACATACTGTTTCTACTGTCCTGTTAACACTGGCGAACAGACAGAGATGTACGAGTACAATACATACTGTTTCTACTGTCCTGTTAACACTGTAGAACAGACAGAGATGTATGAGTACAATACATACTGTTTCTACTGTCCTGTTAACACTGTAGAACAGACAGAGATGTATGAGTACAATACATACTGTTTCTACTGTCCTGTTAACACTGGTGAACAGACAGAGATATATGAGTACAATACATACTGTTTCTACTGTAAGTTTCGTACAATAGATGAGCAATCAGTCAAGCTTTGTCCAAACAAGGTTACTGTTATTGGTTACAAAGTATAGGTCATTTATTTACAGAACTGCTCGTATAAAATACATGTTTTATTTTACCACCATAAAAAAAAATGAATGTTTCTTTACAACCATATAAAATAAATGTCTGTTTACAACCATTATCTGTCACGCCCTGGTCTTAGTATTCTGTGTTCTCTTTATTATTTTGGTTAGGCCAGGGTGTGACATGGGTGATTTATGTGGTTTGTTTTGTCTAGGGGTTTTTGAAGTTCATGGGATTGTGTTTAGTTAAGTATTATAGGTAAGTCTATGGTTGCCTGGAGTGGTTCTCAATCAGAGGCAGGTGTTCATCGTTTTCTCTGATTGGGAACCATATTTAGGCAGCCATATTCTTTGAGTATTTCGTGGGTGATTGTTCCTGTCTCTGTGTTTGTTGCACCGGCTAGGACTGGTTCGGTTTTTCACGTTTCTTGTTTTGTATATTGTTCGTATTTTTCATCTTTCATTTAAAGATGTATAAAGATAACCACGCTGCATTTTGGTCCTCCTCTCTTTCACCAGAAGGAAACCGTAACAGCATCAAAAAAACATGTGTTTTTACCGCCACATAAAATATATGTTTGTTTAGTTGTAAAGTGTTTCAAGGACACTGACCGTACAAGTGGATATCTGTGCATTGTAGAAGTAGATAGATTCAATACAATATGTAGGAAAACCCATTTTGTTATTATTATTATTATTATTGTCAATTGTAAACAGTTTTACCTCCACCTCAGTTAATCTCTTATCTGTCGTCTTCGCCGTAAAAACAAAAAACTAAAACAAACAAACAAAAAGATAAGCAGTGGTTGAGTTGATGAAAAGACATTATTAACCTATTTGTGCGTGTGATCTCCTGATGTGCAGAATGTACAGAAATCCTTTTTTAGGGGAACAGCCAAAAGAATAAGAAGGTTGTCTTGCAGGTAGCCAGTACCCAGTTCTTTTACTTTTGACATCTAGTTAAATGCTCTGAATGAGGAACATCGGGGACATATTGAAGATGTACACGCTCATACCCAGAATCGTTTCACGTGTCTATTTTCAAAAGATAAAGCTAACAAAATGAATAACTTCATAGTTAAGAACATAATAAGCATCAAAATGAAACATATTCTACAATAACCAATATCCTTCCCTTAAATCACAACCAATATCCTTCCCTTAAATCACAACCAATATTGGAACAATCTTCAGAATCCACCGGTAGATTGGTCCACATGGAAAACATTTTAAGGAAATAGAAACCTGTAAATTGACTTGGTAACAGGAAATACATGTATTGAATATAAAAAAGTAATGGACTGACCAATATCATTTCAAATAAAGGCAACTTAGACGTTAGATATCACTAAAACAAAATATTTGAGATCTTTTGGACACCAGAGCAAACTTCAGGGCATCTTATTTAAGTCAGAAAACAATGTTCATATGACAAGGAAGATATATTTTAAAAACTTGCAGAGAGACTTTCCAACTGAATATCCTCCCTTAGAAACAAATATAAACTAATTGGAAACAAACATTTTTAAATAACTGCTGTTGGCACAAGATGGAGCATCACTAACAAAATTACAGTTAACATACAAAAATGTACTGTCACGTCTGCTCCTCCCCTTCGTGTGGTACGACATCGCCAGAGTACTATCCACCGGCCCTGGGATTCATCATTACGCACACCTGGAAGTCACCATTACGCGTACCTGGCACTCATCGTTACGCGCACCTGTGAATCATTATGATTCAAACCTGGGCTCCATTTTCTTCATAATTTCCTCCACCTTTACACGCCACTCTCCCATGTTCACTCACCAGTTGGTACTGTTCTTGTGTATCGGCGTTCTGCCTTGTGTTAGTGTTGTGTTCTAGTGTATCGGCGTTCTGCCTTGTGTTAGTGTTGTGTTCTAGTGTATCGGCGTTCTGCCTTGTGTTAGTGTCGTGGTCTTGTGTATCGGCGTTCTGCCTTGTGTTAGTGTCGTGTTCTAGTGTATCGGCGTTCTGCCTTGTGTTAGTGTCGTGTTCTTGTGTATCGGCGTTCTGCCTTGTGTTAGTGTCGTGTTCTTGAGTATCGGCGTTCTGCCTTGTGTTAGTGTCGTGTTCTAGTGTATCGGCGTTCTGCCTTGTGTTAGCGTTGTGTTCTAGTGTATCGGCGTTCTGCCTTGTGTTAGTGTCGTGTTCTAGTGTATCGGCGTTCTGCCTTGTGTTAGCGTCGTGTT
>NW_024609797.1:407500-470000 GCF_018296145.1 Oncorhynchus tshawytscha
CTCTGGACTAGTGGAGCCAAAATGTGGCACTTCTTCATCAGAAGTGATGGTGTTCCACCTGTGTACCAGCTGCACCTGCTTCAAGTGATGCTCCATGTATGTAGCTGGAGGGTCATCTATTATACCACCTGAGTGGCAGGTCATTCAATTAGCTACAACACGACAGAGTTCATTACAGCCACAGTCTGGAGTTTGTGTTTCGGCCCAACAGCAGCCCGTTGCTATAAGTACCTAGGTGTCTGGCTAGACTGTAAACTCTCCTTCCAGACTCATATCAAACATCTCCATCGACAATCAAATCAAGAGTTGGCTTTCTATTCCGCAACAAAGCCTCCTTCACTCACGCCGCCAAACTTACCCTAGTAAAACTGACTATCCTACCGATCCTCGACTTCGGCGATGTCATCTACAAAATTGCTTCCAACACTCTACTCAGCAAACTGGATGCAGTTTATCACAGTGCCATCCGTTTTGTTACTAAAGCACCTTATACCACCCACCACTGCGACTTGTATGCTCTAGTCGGCTGGCCCTCGCTACATATTCGTCGCCAGACCCACTGGCTCCAGGTCATCTACAAGTCCATGAAAGGTAAAGCTCCGCCTTATCTCAGTTCACTGGTCACGATGGCAACACCCATCCGTAGCACGCGCTCCAGCAGGTGTATCTCACTGATCATCCCTAAAGCCAACACCTCATTTGGCCGCCTTTCGTTCCAGTTCTCTGCTGCCTGTGACTGGAACGAATTGCAAAAATCGTTGAAGTTGGACACTTTTACCTCCCTCACCAACTTCACACATCTGCTATCTGAGCAGCTAACCGATCGCTGCAGCTGTACATAGTCTATTGGTAAATAGCCACCCATTTTCACCTACCTCATCCCCATACTGTTTTTATTTATTTACTTTTCTGCTCTTTTGCACACCAATATCTCTACCTGTACATGACCATCTGATCATATATCACTCCAGTGTTAATCTGCAAAATTGTAATTATTCGCCTACCTCCTCATGCCTTTTGCACACAATGTATATAGACTCCCCTTTTTTTCTACTGTGTTATTGACTTGTTAATTGTTTACTCCATGTGTAACTCTGTGTTGTCTGTTCACACTGCTATGCTTTATCTTGGCCAGGTCGCAGTTGCAAATGAGAACTTGTTCTCAACTAGCCTACCTGGTTAAATAAAGGTGTTCTCAACTAGCCTACCTGGTTAAATAAAGGTGAAATAAAAAAATAAATAAAAAAATACGTACCCTCTTAAGAAAAAAAAGAAGGTGATATCTAGAACCTATAAGGGTTATTCAGCTGTTCCTCATAGGAAAAACATTTTTTGGGTTCCAGGTAGAATCCTTTTTGGTTCCAGGTAGAATCCTTTTTGGGTTCCAGGTAGAATCCTTTTTGGTTCCAGGTAGAATCCTTTTTGGGTTCCAGGTAGAATCGTTTTTGGTTCCAGGTAGAATCCTTTTTGGGTTCCAGGTAGAATCCTTTTTGGGTTCCAGGTAGAATCCTTTTTGGTTCCAGGTAGAATCCTTTTTGGGTTCCAGGTAGAATCCTTTTGGGTTCCAGGTATAATCCTTTTGGGTTCCAAGTAGAATCCTTTTGGGTTCCAGGTAGAATCCTTTTTGGGTTCCAGGTAGAATCCTTTTGGGTTCCAGGTAGAATCCTTTTTGGGTTCCAAGTAGAATCCTTTTTGGGTTCCAGGTAGAATCCTTTTTGGGTTCCAGGTAGAATCCTTTTTGGGTTCCAGGTAGAATCCTTTTTGGTTCCAGGTAGAATCCTTTTTGGTTCCAGGTAGAATCCTTTTTGGTTCCAGGTAGAATCCTTTTTGGGTTCCAGGTAGAATCCTTTCTGGTTCCAGGTAGAATCCTTTCCAGAGAGGGTAGTACCTGAAACCAAAAAGGGTCCCAGTGTGTTTCCATGTTGTAGTGTGATCCAGTGATGGAGTAGTGTGTTCCGATCTTGGAGTAGTGTGTTCCCTTCTAAACAGTAGTGTGTTCCCTTCTAAACAGTTGTGTGTTCCCTTCTAAACAGTAGTGTGTTCCCTTCTAAACAGTAGTGTGTTCCCTTCTAAACAGTAGTGTGTTCCCTTCTAAACAGTAGTGTGTTCCCTTCTAAACAGTAGTGTGTTCCCATCTAAACAGTAGGGTGTTCCCTTCTAAACAGTAGTGTGTTCCCTTCTTAACAGTAGTGTGTTCCCTTCTAAACAGTAGTGTGTTCCCTTCTAAACAGTAGTGTGTTCCCTTCTAAACAGTAGTGTGTTCCCTTCTAAACAGTAGTGTGTTCCCTTCTTAACAGTAGTGTGTTCCCTTCTAAACAGTAGTGTGTTCCCTTCCAAACAGTAGTGTGTTCCCTTCCAAACAGTAGTGTGTTCCCTTCCAAACAGTAGTGTGTTCCCTTCCAAACAGTAGTGTGTTCCCTTCTAAACAGTAGTGTGTTCCCTTCCAAACAGTAGTGTGTTCCCTTCCAAACAGTAGTGTGTTCCCTTCTAAACAGTAGTGTTCCCTTCTAAACAGTAGTGTGTTCCCTTCTAAACAGTAGTGTGTTCCCTTCCAAACAGTAGTGTGTTCCCTTCCAAACAGTAGTGTGTTCCCTTCCAAACAGTAGTGTGTTCCCTTCCAAACAGTAGTGTGTTCCCTTCTAAACAGTAGTGTGTTCCCTTCTAAACAGTAGTGTGTTCCCTTCTAAACAGTAGTGTGTTCCCTTCTAAAGAGTAGTGTGTTCCGATCTTGGAGTTGTGTGTTCCAATGCTGTAGGACTGTTAGTTAGGTTAGCTAGACTTCTCCCCAGGACCGTGCTTAGTGTGAAACTCAGTAAGCAGGCCTCTGACAGTGTTACTAAATGCTGTGTGTGTTGCCGGTCGCTCCCTGGCCCGTCTTTAACTAATCCTACCAGTCAACGCCAAAGAAAATCACCTCCAACCACCTACACATCTGCTCCTGGAGCATGGCTACACAGTGTGGCTAAACATAATACCTTTCAGTGGTAGAGGTAGTATGAGGATGTAGTGGTGGGTGGTAGTGGTAGAGGTAGTATGAGGATGTAATGGTAGAGGTAGTATGAGGATGTAGTGGAGGGTGGTAGTGATAGAGGTAGTATGAGGATGTAGTGGAGGGTGGTAGTGGTAGTATGAGGATGTAGTGGGGGTGGTGGTGGTAGAGGTAGTGGAGGGTGGTAGTGATATAGGTAGTATGAGGATGTAGTGGAGGGTGGTAGTGGTAGAGGTAGTATGAGGATTGTAATGGAGACATGGGGAGGTGGTGCTGGTAGAGGTAGTATGAGGATGTAGTGGAGGGTGGTGGTAGTGGTAGTATTATGATTTAGTGGAGGGTGGTGGTAGAGGTAGTATGAGGATGTAGTGGAGGGTGGTGGTGGTAGAGGTAGTATGAGGATGTAGTGGAGACATGGGGAGGTGGTAGTGGTAGTATGAGGATGTAGTGACGGCTGGTGGTGGTAGAGGTAGTATGAGGATGTAGTGGAGGGTGGTAGTGGTAGTATGAGGATTTAGTGGGGGTGGTGGTGGTAGAGGTAGTGGAGGGTGGTAGTGATATAGGTAGTTTGAGGATGTAGTGGAGGGTGGTAGTGGAAGAGGTAGTGGAGGGTGGTAGTGATAGAGGTAGTATGAGGATGTAGTGGAGGGTGGTAGTGATAGGGGTAGTATGAGGATGTAGTGGAGGGTGGTAGTGGTAGAGGTAGTATGAGGATTGTAATGGAGACATGGGGAGGTGGTGGTGGTAGTATGAGGATGTAGTGAAGGCTGGTGATGGTAGAGGTAGTATGAGGATGTAGTGGAGGGTGGTAGTGGTAGAGGTAGTATGAGGATTGTAATGGAGACATGGGGAGGTGGTGGTGGTAGAGGTAGTATGAGGATGTAGTGGAGGGTGGTGGTAGAGGTAGTATGAGGATGTAGTGGAGGGTGGTAGTGGTAGAGGTAGTATGAGGATGTAGTGGAGGGTGGTGGTGGTAGAGGTAGTATGAGGATGTAGTGGAGGGTGGTGGTAGAGGTAGTATGAGGATGTAGTGGAGGGTGGTGGTGGTAGAGGTAGTATGAGGATGTAGTGGAGGGTGGTGGTGGTAGAGGTAGTATGAGGATGTAGTGGAGACATGGGGAGGTTGTAATAGAGGTAGTGGAGGTTGGTGGTAGTAGAGGTAGTATGAGGATGTAGTGGAGACATGGGGAGGTTGTAATATAGGTAGTGGTAGAGGTAGTGGAGACATGGGGAGGTTGTAATAGAGGTAGTGGAGACATGGGGAGGTTGTAATAGAGGTGGTGGTAGAGGTAGTGGAGACATGGGGAGGTTGTAATAGATGTAGTGGAGACATGGGGAGGTTGTAATAGAGGTAGTGGTAGAGGCAGTGGAGACATGGGGAGGTGGTAATAGAGGTAGTGGTAGAGGTAGTGGAGACATGGGGAGGTGGTAATAGAGGTAGTCGTAGAGTTAGTGGAGACATGGGGAGGTTGTAATAGAGGTAGTGGAGACATGGGGAGGTTGTAATACAGGTAGTGGAGGCATGCGGAGGTTGTAATAGAGGTAGTGGTAGAGGTAGTGGAGACATGGGGAGGTTGTAATAGAGGTAGTTGTAGAGGTAGTGGAGACATGGGGAGGTTGTAATAGAGGTAGTGGTAGAGGTAGTGGAGACATGGGGAGGTTGTAATAGAGGTAGTGGAGACATTGGGAGGTTGTAATAGAGGTAGTGGAGACATGGGGAGGTTGTAATAGAGGTAGTGGTAGAGGTAGTGGAGACATGGGAGGTTGTAATAGAGGTAGTGGAGACATGGGGAGGTTGTAATAGAGGCAGTGGTAGAGGTAGTGGAGACATGGGGAGGTTGTAATTGAGGTAGTGGTAGATGTATTGGAGACATGGGGAGGTTGTAATAGAGGTAGTGGTAGAGGTAGTGGAGACATGGGGAGGTTGTAATTGAGGTAGTGGTAGATGTATTGGAGACATGGGGAGGTTGTAGTAGAGGTAGTGGTAGAGGTAGTGGAGACATGGGGAGGTTGTAATAGAGGTAGTGGAGACATGTGGAGGTTGTAATAGAGGTAGTGGTAGAGGTAGTGGAGTCATGGTGAGGTTGTAATAGTGGTAGAGGTAGTGGAAACATGGGGAGGTTGTAATAGAGGTAGTGGTAGAGGTAGTGGAGACATGGGGAGGTTGTAATAGAGGTAGTGGTAGAGGTAGTGGAGACATGGGGAGGTTGTAATAGAGGTAGTGGTAGAGGTAGTGGAGACATGGGGAGGTTGCAATAGAGGTAGTGGAGACATTGGGAGGTTGTAATAGAGGTAGTGGAGACATGGGGATGTTGTAATAGAGGTAGTGGTAGAGGTAGTGGAGACATGGGAGGTTGTATAAGAGGTAGTGGAGACATGGGGAGGTTGTAATAGAGGCAGTGGTAGAGGTAGTGGAGACATGGGGAGGTTGTAATAGAGGTAGTGGTAGAGGTAGTGGAGATATGGGGAGGTTGTAATAGAGGTAGTGGAGACATGGGGAGGTTGTAATAGAGGTAGTGGTAGAGGTAGTGGAGACATGGGGAGGTTGTAATATAGGTAGTGGTAGAGGTAGTGGAGACATGGGGAGGTTGTAATAGAGGTAGTGGAGAAATTGGGAGGTTGTAATAGAGGTAGTGGTAGAGGTAGTGGAGACATGGGGAGGTTGTAATTGAGGTAGTGGTAGATGTATTGGAGACATGGGGAGGTTGTAATAGAGGTAGTGGTAGAGGTAGTGGAGACATGGGGAGGTTGTAATAGAGGTAGTGGTAGAGGTAGTGGAGATATGGGAGGTTGTAATAGAGGTAGTGGAGAAATGGGGAGGTTGTAATAGAAGTATCGGTAGAGGTAGTGGAGACATGGGAAGGTTGTAATAGAGGTAGTGGAGACATGGGGAGGTTGTAATAGAGGTAGTGGTAGAGGTAGTGGAGACATGGGGGGTTGTAATAGTGGTAGAGGCACTGGAGACATGGGGAGGTTGTAATAGAGGCAGTGGTAGAGGAAGTGGAGACATGGGGAGGTTGTAATAGAGGTAGTGGAGACATTGGGAGGTTGTAATAGAGGTAGTGGTAGAGGTAGTGGAGACATGGGGAGGTTGTAATAGAGGTAGTGGTAGAGGTAGTGGAGACCTGGTGAGGTTGTAATAGTGGTAGAGGTAGTGGAGACATGGGGAGGTTGTAATAGAGGTAGTGGTAGAGGTAGTGGAGACATGGGGAGGTTGTAATAGAGGTAGTGGTATAGGTAGTGGAGACATGGGGAGGTTGTAATAGAGGTAGTGGTAGAGGTAGTGGAGACATGGGGAGATTGCAATAGAGGTAGTGGAGACATTGGGAGGTTGTAATAGAGGTAGTGGAGACATGGGGATGTTGTAATAGAGGTAGTGGTAGAGGTAGTGGAGACTTGGGAGGTTGTAATAGAGGTAGTGGAGACATGGGGAGGTTGTAATAGAGGCAGTGGTAGAGGTAGTGGAGATATTGGTAGAGGTAGTGGAGATGTTCCTGTTCCCAAGAAAGCTAAGGTAACTGAGCTAAACGACTACCGCCCCGTAGCACTCACATCCGTCATCATGAAGTGCTTTGAGAGACTAGTCAAGGACCATATCACCTCCACCCTACCTGACACCCTTGACCCACTCCAATTTGCTTACCGCCCAAATAGGTCCACAGACGATGCAATCTCAACCACACTGCACACTGCCCTAACCCATCTGGACAAGAGGAATACCTATGTGAGAATGCTGTTCATCGACTACAGCTCGGCATTCAACACCATAGTACCCTCCAAGCTCGTCATCAAGCTCAAGACCCTGGGTCTCGACCCCGCCCTGTGCAACTGGGTACTGGACTTCCTGACGGGCCGCCCCCAGGTGGTGAGGGTAGGCAACAACATCTCCTCCCCGCTGATCCTCAACACTGGGGCCCCACAAGGGTGCGTTCTGAGCCCTCTCCTGTACTCCCTGTTCACCCACGACTGCGTGGCCATGCACGCCTCCAACTCAATCATCAAGTTTGCGGACGACACAACAGTGGTAGGCTTGATTACCAACAACGACGAGACGGCCTACAGGGAGGAGGTGAGGGCCCTCGGAGTGTGGTGTCAGGAAAATAACCTCACACTCAACGTCAACAAAACTAAGGAGATGATTGTGGACTTCAGGAAACAGCAGAGGGAACACCCCCATCCACATCGATGGAACAGTAGTGGAGAGGGTAGCAAGTTTTAAGTTCCTCGGCATACACATCACAGACAAACTGAATTGGTCCACTCACACAGACAGCATCGTGAGGAAGGCGCAGCAGCGCCTCTTCAACCTCAGGAGGCTGAAGAAATTCGGCTTGTCACCAAAAGCACTCACAAACTTCTACAGATGCACAATCGAGAGCATCCTGGCGGGCTGTATCACCGCCTGGTATGGCAACTGCACCGCCCTCAACCGTAAGGCTCTCCAGAGGGTAGTGAGGTCTGCACAACGCATCACCGGGGGCAAACTACCTGCCCTCCAGGACACCTACACCACCCGATGCTACAGGAAGGCCATAAAGATCATCAAGGACATCAACCACCCGAGCCACTGCCTGTTCACCCCGCTGCCATCCAGAAGGCGAGGTCAGTACAGGTGCATCACAGCTGGGACCGAGAGACTGAAAAACAGCTTCTATCTCAAGGCCATCAGACTGTTAAACAGCCACCACTAACATTGAGTGGCTACTGCCAACACACTGTCAATGACACTGACTCTACTCCAGCCACTTTAATCATGGGAATTGATGGGAAATGATGTAAATATATCACTAGCCACTTTAAACAATGCTACCTTATATAATGTTACTTACCCTACATTGTTCATCTCATATGCATACGTTGATACTGTACTCTATATCATCGACTGCATCCTTATGTAATACATGTATCACTAGCCACTTTAACTATGCCACTTGGTTTACATACTTATCTCATATGTATATACTGTACTCGATATCATCTACTGTATCTTGCCTATGCTGCTCTGTACCATCACTCATTCATATATCCTTATGTACATATTCTTTATCCCCTAACACTGTGTATGACAGTATTTTTTTTTTGGAATTGTTAGTTAGATTACTTGCTCGTTATTACTGCATTGTCGGAACTAGAAGCACAAGCATTTCGCTACACTCGCATTAACATCTGCTAACCATGTGTATGTGACAAATAAAATTTGATTTGATTTGATTTGATTTGATTTGATATGATATGGGGAGGTTGTAATAGAGGTAGTGGAGACATGGGGAGGTTGTAATAGAGGTAGTGGTAGAGGTAGTGGAGACATGGGGAGGTTGTAATATAGGTAGTGGTAGAGGTAGTGGAGACATGGGGAGGTTGTAATAGAGGTAGTGGAGACATTGGGAGGTTGTAATATAGGTAGTGGTAGAGGTAGTGGAGACATGGGGAGGTTGTAATAGAGGTAGTGGAGACATTGGGAGGTTGTAATAGAGGTAGTGGTAGAGGTAGTGGAGACATGGGAGGTTGTAATAGAGGTAGTGGAGACATAGGGAGGTTGTAATTGAGGTAGTGGTAGAGGTAGTGGAGACATGGGGAGGTTGTAATTGAGGTAGTGGTAGATGTATTGGAGACATGGGGAGGTTGTAATAGAGGTAGTGGTAGAGGTAGTGGAGACATGGGGAGGTTGTAATAGTGGTAGAGGTAGTGGAGACATGGGGAGGTTGTAATAGTGGTAGAGGTAGTGGAGACATGGGGAGGTTGTAATAGTGGTAGAGGTAGTGGAGACATTGGTAGGTTGTAATAGAGGTAGTGGTAGAGGTAGTGGAGACATGGGGAGGTTGTAATAGAGGTAGTGGTAGAGGTAGTGGAGATGTGGGGAGGTTGTAATAGAGGTAGTGGAGAAATGGGGAGGTTGTAATAGAAGTAGTGGTAGAGGTAGTGGAGACATGGGAAGGTTGTAATAGAGGTAGTGGAGACATGGGGAGGTTGTAATAGAGGTAGTGGTGGTAGAGGTAGTGGAGACATGGGGGGTTGTAATAGTGGTAGAGGCACTGGAGACATGGGGAGGTTGTAATAGAGGCAGTGGTAGAGGTAGTGGAGACATGGGGAGGTTGTAATTGAGGTAGTGGTAGAGGTATTGGAGACATGGGGAGGTTGTAATAGAGGTAGTGGTAGAGGTAGTGGAGACATGGGGAGGTTGTAATTGAGGTAGTGGTAGATGTATTGGAGACATGGGGAGGTTGTAATGGAGGTAGTGGTAGAGGTAGTGGAGACATGGGGAGGTTGTAATAGAGGTAGTGGAGACATGCGGAGGTTGTAATAGAGGTAGTGGTAGAGGTAGTGGAGACATGGGGAGGTTGTAATAGAGGTAGTGGTAGAGGTAGTGGAGACATGGTGAGGTTGTAATAGTGGTAGAGGTAGTGGAGACATGGGGAGGTTGTAATAGAGGTAGTGGTAGAGGTAGTGGAGACATGGGGAGGTTGTAATAGCGGTAGTGGTAGAGGTAGTGGAGACATGGGGAGGTTGCAATAGAGGTAGTGGAGACATTGGGAGGTTGTAATAGAGGTAGTGGAGACATGGGGATGTTATAATAGAGGTAGTGGTAGAGGTAGTGGAGACATGGGAGGTTGTAATAGAGGTAGTGGAGACATGGGGAGGTTGTAATAGAGGCAGTGGTAGAGGTAGTTGAGACATGGGGAGGTTGTAATAGAGGTAGTGGTAGAGGTAGTGGAGATATGGGGAGGTTGTAATAGAGGTAGTGGAGACATGGGGAGGTTGTAATAGAGGTAGTGGTAGAGGTAGTGGAGACATGGGGAGGTTGTAATATAGGTAGTGGTAGAGGTAGTGGAGACATGGGGAGGTTGTAATAGAGGTAGTGGAGACATTGGGAGGTTGTAATAGAGGTAGTGGTAGAGGTAGTGGAGACATGGGAGGTTGTAATAGAGGTGGTGGAGACATGGGGAGGTTGTAATTGAGGTAGTGGTAGAGGTAGTGGAGACATGGGGAGGTTGTAATTGAGGTAGTGGTAGATGTATTGGAGACATGGGGAGGTTGTAATAGAGGTAGTGGTAGAGGTAGTGGAGACATGGGGAGGTTGTAATAGTGGTAGAGGTAGTGGAGACATGGGGAGGTTGTAATAGAGGTAGTGGTAGAGGTAGTGGAGACATGGGGAGGTTGTAATAGTGGTAGAGGTAGTGGAGACATGGGGAGGTTGTAATAGAGGTAGTTTTAGAGGTAGTGGAGACATGGGGAGGCTGTAATAGTGGTAGAGGTAGTGGAGACATGGGGAGGTTGTAACAGTGGTAGAGGTAGTGGAGACATGGGGAGGTTGTAACAGTGGTAGAGGTAGTGGAGACATGGGGAGGTTGTAATAGAGGTAGTGGAGACATTTGGAGGTTGTAATAGAGGTAGTGGAAGAGGTAGTGGAGACATGGGGAGGTTGTAATAGAGGTAGTGGTAGAAGTAGTGGAGACATGGGGAGGTTGTATTAGAGGTAGTGGAGACATGGGGAGGTTGTAATAGAGGTAGTGGAGACATAGGCAGGTTGTAATAGAGGTATGGTAGACATGGGGAGGTTGTAATAGAGGTAGTGGAGACATGGGGAGGTTGTAATAGAGGTAGTGGAGACATGGGGAGGTTGTAATAGAGGTAGTGGAGACATGGGGAGGTTGTAATAGAGGTAGTGGAGACATGGGGAGGTTGTAATAGAGGTAGTGGAGACATGGGGAGGTTGTAATAGAGGTAGTGGAGACATGGGGAGGTTGTAATAGAGGTAGTGGAGACATAGGCAGGTTGTAATAGAGGTAGTGGTAGACATGGGGAGGTTGTAATAGAGGTAGTGGAGACATGGGGAGGTTGTAATAGAGGTAGTGGAGACATGGGGAGGTTGTAATAGAGGTAGTGGTAGACATGGGGAGGTTGTAATAGAGGTAGTGGTAGACATGGGGAGGTTGTAATAGAGGTAGTGGTAGACATGGGGAGGTTGTGTATAGAGGTAGTGGAGACATGGGGAGGTTGTAATAGAGGTAGTGGAGACATGGGGAGGTTGTAATAGAGGTAGTGGAGACATGGGGAGGTTGTAATAGAGGTATTGGTAGAGGTAGTGGAGACATGGGGAGGTTGTAATAGAGGTAGTGGTAGAGGTAGTGGAGACACAGGGAGGTTGTAATAGAGGTAGAGGTAGTGGACACAGGGAGGTTGTAATAGAGGTAGAGGTAGTGGAGACATGGGGAGGTTGTAATAGAGGTAGTGTTAGAGGTAGAGGTAGAGGTAGTGGAGACATGGGGAGGTTGTAATAGAGGTAGTGGTAGAGGTAGTGGAGACATGGGGAGGTTGTAATAGAGGTAGTGGTAGAGGTAGTGGAGACATGGGGAGGTTGTAATAGAGGTAGAGGTAGTGGAGACATGGGGAGGTTGTAATAGAGGTAGTGGTAGAGGTAGTGGAGACATGGGGAGGTTGTAATAGAGGTAGAGGTAGTGGAGACATGGGGAGGTTGTAATAGAGGTAGAGGTAGTGGAGACATGGGGAGGTTGTAATAGAGAGGTAGTGGAGACATGGGGAGGTGGTTTCAGCCTGGAAGTCAAATACAAAGACATGAACAACCACCTTTCTTTATCTCTCTCTGTGTGCGTCTCCCTTTCTCAATTCAATATGCTTTATTTGCATGGAAAGTGACTCGTTATCTCTCTCGCTCTCTCCACCACATATATTTCCTGATATCTCTAAAACCAAAACTCCCACCTCGCTATTCTCCTTCTCTCAAAGCTGCATAAGGACCCCATCCATTTCTATAAGTCTCTCTCCAGATTAGGAAACACAAACTCTTGTCCAGCTATATAGTTAAACCTCCCAAAACCAATCTAGTCATTGACAGGAGGACAGTTTAACCTCCCAACACCAATCTAGTCAATGCCTGGAGGACAGTTATACCTCCCAAAACCAATCTAGTCATTGACAGGAGGACAGTTAAACCTCCCAACACCAATCTAGTTAATGACAGCATGACAGTTAAACCTCCCACTCTCCCTCTAGTCAATGACAGATGACAGTTAAACCTCTCAACTCCCTCTAGTTAATGACAGGATGACAGTTAAACCTCTCAACTCCCTCTAGTTAATGACAGGATGACAGTTTAACCTCTCAACTCCCTCTAGTCAATGACAGGATGACAGGTAAACCTCCCTCTAGTTAATGACAGGATGACAGTTAAACCTCCCTCTAGTCAATGACAGGATGACAGTTAAACCTCCCAACTCCCTCTAGTCAATGACAGATGACAGTTAAACCTCCCAACTCCCTCTAGTCAATGACAGATGACAGTTAAACCTCCCAACTCCCTCTAGTTAATGACAGGATGACAGTTAAACCTCCCTCTAGCCAATGACAGGATGACAGTTAAACCTCCCAACTCCCTCTAGTCAATGACAGATGACAGTAAAACCTCCCAACACCCTTTAGTCAATGACAGGATGACAGTTAAACCTCTCAACTCCCTCTAGTCAATGACAGGATGACAGTTAAACCTCTCAACTCCCTCTAGTCAATGACAGGATGACAGTTAAACCTCCCTCTAGTCAATGACATGATGACAGTTAAACCTCCCTCTAGTCAATGACAGGATGACAGGTAAACCTCCCTCTAGTCAATGACAGGATGACAGGTAAACCTCCCTCTAGTCAATGACAGGATGACAGTTAAACCTCCCTCTAGTCAATGACAGGATGACAGTTAAACCTCCCTCTAGTCAATGACAGGATGACAGGTAAACCTCCCTCTAGTCAACGACATGATGGGATTATTTAAAAGGCTGATTGCATTTTGAGTTGATTTTAAGAGGTGTGCCTGGAGAGAAACACCTGCTGTCATTACTGTTAAAGAACCTCTCTTACACACACACACACACACGCACACACACACACACACACACGCAGACACACACGCAGACACACGCACACATACACACCTGATGTCGACACACACACACACCTGATGTCGACACACACAATCATACACACACACACACCTGATGTTGACACACACAAGCACACACACACGTGATGTCGACACACACACGCAGACACACACACACACCTGATGTCGACACACACACGCAGACACACACACACACACACACCTGATGTCGACACACAAACACACGCAGACACACACACACACAGGATGTGGTTAGGTTTCAAGGCCCTCTCTTTTTGCGGGAAACAGACGGGGGAAGGATAGGACCACATGCTTCTCTTCATTTGGGGACTCGTCACTAATGCCACCCTACTCTCTGTTTAGAATGCTACTCATGTCCAGGGACCACGGGGCGTATATAGGGAACAGAATGGCATTTAGGATGCAGGCTGGGACTGTGCCTGCCAGCCCTCTTCTCCCCCCTCCCCCGTCTCATCGAGGTAATGCAGCCGTTAATTGTGTTTCCAGTCCCCTGTCTCACAATCTGGACTCCCTGAATCTAAGCATGGTCCAGTTGTGTCAGTTGGAGGAAGGCACATTTAAACAACAAGACGGTATATGAGGTATAGACACACACACACACACACACACAGACACACACACACACACACACACACACACACACACACACACACACACACACACACACACACACACACACACACACAGTTACAGACAAACACACAGTTACAGACACAAACACACACACACACAGTTACAGACACAAACACAGACACACACACACACACAGACACAGTTACACACACTCTCACACACACACACACACACACACAGAGACACACACACACACACACACACACACACACACACAGACAGACACACACACACACACACAGTTACTGACACAGACACACATACACAGTTACACACACAAACACACACAGACAGACTCACACACACACACACACACACAGACAAACACACACACACACAGTTACAGACACAGACACACAGACACAGTTACATGAACAAACACACAGACAGACACACACACACACAGACTCACACACACACACACACACACACACACACACAGTTACAGACACAGACACACAGACACAGTTACATGAACAAACACACAGACAGACACACACAGTTACAGACTCACACACACACAGACAAACACACACACACACAGTTACAGACACAGACACACATACACAGTTACACACACAAACACACACAGACAGACTCACACACACACACACACACAGACAAACACACACACACACAGTTACAGACACAGACACACAGACACAGTTACATGAACAAACACACAGACAGACACACACACACACAGACTCACACACACACATACACAGACACAGAGACTTTTCCTTGTTAAATGTTTGAATGTCCCAGGGAGTTCCATCGAGCGCCTCTCTTATCTCTAATCAGTCTCTTATCAGGTTATTGGCTTGACCGCAGCTGAAAGACCAGAAAGGTCAAACGTGGTTTATTTCTGCACATCATTATTCAGATGTACCCCGATGAACTCCCCCTCCCACCTCTCTTCCTCCTCAACAGGCTCCTGTTCACACCAAAAAGAAGGAACAAAGTCTGAATCTGAATGACCACAGCTTGGCAATGATAAAACCACAAATGTTGACTGACAGATTTACAGTATTATTGAGTAAAATAAAGACCATTCAAGATGTGATAATGACATTTCTGTCAGTATCTATAGATTTGTTTTATTTTATTTTTTTAGCTATAAACTAGTTCTTTGTGGCTTTTCTACTGATATATTTTGATCAGGGCTACAGAATTGGACAATTATCCAACAACTAGAAATATCTACAGTGCCTCGACCTTTTAGTCACGATGAGAAATTCAAACAAAAATGTTTTTAACTGTGTGTTAGTTCCTGGATGGTTTGTTATAGGTTTTCACTGAGACGGACAGTCAGGCATCCCCAAAGCCAGTCAGTCATCCCCAAAGCCAGTCAGTCATCCCCCAAAGCCAGACAGTCATCCCCCAAAGCCAGACAGTCATCCCCCAAAGCCAGACAGTCATCCCCCAAAGCCAGACAGTCAACCCCCAAAGTCAGACAGCCATCCCCACCACCAGTCAGTCATCCCCAAAGCCAATCAGTCATCCCCAAAGCCAGTCAGTCATCCCCAAAGCCAGCCAGTCACCCCCAAAGCCAGCCAGTCACCCCCAAAGCCAGCCAGTCACCCCCAAACTGTGTGTTAGTTCCTGGATGGTTTGTTATAGGTTTTCACTGACACGGACAGTCAGTCATCCCCAAAGCCAGTCAGTCATCCCCAAAGCCAATCAGTCATCCCCAAAGCCAGTCAGTCATCCCCCAAAGCCAATCAGTCATCCCCAAAGCCAGTCAGTCATCCCCAAAGCCAGCCAGTCACCCCCAAAGCCAGCCAGTCACCCCCAAAGCCAGCCAGTCACCCCCAAACTGTGTGTTAGTTCCTGGATGGTTTGTTTTAGGTTTTCACTGACACGGACAGTCAGTCATCCCCAAAGCCAGTCAGTCATCCCCAAAGCCAATCAGTCATCCCCAAAGCCAGTCAGTCATCCCCCAAAGCCAGACAGTCATCCCCAACTCCAGACAGTCATCCCCAACGCCAGACAGTCATCCCCAAAGCCAGACAGTCATCCCCAACACCAGTCAGTCATCCCCAACACCAGTCAGTCATCCCCAAAGCCAATCAGTCATCCCCAAAGCCAATCACTCATCCCCAATGCCAGTCAATCATCCCCAATGGCAGTCAATCATCACCAACGCCAGTCAGTCATCCCCAATGCCAGTCAATCATCCCCAACGCCAGTCAGTCATCCCCAACGCCAGTCAGTCATCCCCAAAGCCAGTCAGTCATCCCCAAAGCCAGTCAGTCATCCCCAAAAGCCAGACAGTCATCCCCAAAGCCAGACAGTCATCCCCAACGCCAGACAGTCATCCCCAACGCCAGTCAGGCATCCCCAAAGCCAGTCAGGCATCCCCAAAGCCAGTCAGGCATCCCCAAAGCCAGTCAGTCATCCCCAAAAGCCAGTCAGTCATCCCCAAAAGCCAGTCAGTCATCCCCAAAAGCCAGTCAGTCATCCCAAAAGCCAGTCAGTCATCCCCAAAGCCAGTCAGTCATCCCCAAAGCCAGCCAGTCACCCCCAAAGCCAGCCAGTCACCCCCAAAGCCAGCCAGTCACCCCCAAAGCCAGCCAGTCACCCCCAAAGCCAGACAGTCACCCCCAAAGCCAGACAGTCATCCCCAACGCCAGTCAGTCATCCCCAACGCCAGTCAGTCATCCCCAACGCCAGTCAGGCATCCCCAAAGCCAGTCATCCCCAAAAGCCAGTCAGTCATCCCCAAAAGCCAGTCAGTCATCCCCAAAAGCCAGTCAGTCATCCCCAAAGCCAGTCAGTCATCCCCAAAGCCAGACAGTCATCCCAAAAGCCAGACAGTCATCCCAAAAGCCAGACAGTCATCCCAAAAGCCAGACAGTCATCCCAAAAGCCAGACAGTCATCCCCAAAGCCAGACAGTCATCCCCAAAGCCAGACAGTCATCCCCAAAGCCAGTCAGTCATCCCCAAAGCCAGTCAGTCATCCCCAAAGCCAGTCAGTCAAAGCCCAGCATCTCACTGACTCAGTCTGAATCTAAATTTAAACAATATGTAGTGCACTACATTCACCTAGGAGCCGTAGGGTGCTGGAACCCTATTCCCTATGTAGTGCACTACTTTCACCTAGGACCCTGAGATTGCTGGAACACTATTCCCTATATAGTGCACTACTTTCACCTCGAATCTGTAAGGTGCTGGAACCCTATTCCCAATGTAGTGCACTACTTTCACCTAGGAGCTGTAGGGTGCTGGAACCCTATTCCCTATGTAGTGCACTACTTTCACCTAGGAGCTGTAGGGTGCTGGAACCCTATTCCCTATGTAGTGCACTACTTTCACCTAGGAGCTGTAGGGTGCTGAAACCCTATTCCCTATCTAGTGCACTACTTTCAACCTAGGACCCTTAGTGTGCCATTTCATCTGCCTCCAGTATCATCATTCCTGTGATGACAGCAGCAGTATAATCTAATCACAGCATTCTGTTGGCCTAATGTTCATTTCTCAAACACATGTACTTTATCGTTGCTAGGCCTCCCAGCATCACACTATAGACATTATTCAAATAGGAAGTGTTGTTGCTCAATAAAAACTGACTGGGGGCTTTTGGTAGGAACACGAGAGTAACTTCCCTTTGGTGTTGTGACCTTGTGCTGTTACCAGCTACACTGAATAACCAGCTGCTCTACTGAATAACCAGCAGCTCTACTGAATAACCAGCAGCACTACTGAATAACCAGCAGCTCTATTGAATAACCAGCAGCTCTACCGAATAACCAGCAGCTCTACTGAATAACCAGCAGCTCTACTGAATAACCAGCAGCTCTACCGAATAACCAGCAGCTCTATTGAATAACCAGCAGCTCTACCGAATAACCAGCAGCTCTACCGAATAACCAGCAGCTCTACCGAATAACCAGCAGCTCTACCGAATAACCAGCAGCTCTACCGAATAACCAGCAGCTCTACCGATAGGTTCCATCGACTGCCTCCCAACACAACAATTGATTTTCAGGGGGTCTGACTCTCCTCACAACCACATGCGATTGTTCCCTAATCCCTGTATTTACTTAGTGTGTCCGTCTTCTAACCTCTCATTAGACAGATGATGTTGAAATAATATATAATATATAAATAATCCAATCCTCCATGCTAAAAGTACGGCTGTTTGACTACTTCCCACACAGATATTCCCACTCCCATTTTATCTTGTTGCGTGTCGCTGGGGTAAAGAATTACCTCAGGGGCAATCGGTTTTATGCCCAGCTTTGACGGGGGAAAAGAGGAAAATGACGCATTCTTTAACTCTCATGGACATGAAGCTAAACTTCTCATAGGCATACTGTAGGGGACGGACGAAGCCGTGCGTCCATTCACATGTATACACTGAGTTGGATCTCTTGCTAGAGACACACTTTGGCAAGCTCTCTGCGCTTTCATGTACTGTGTCATGTTACCCAACGTAAGAGTTGGCTCTATCACAAACGGCACCATGCCCCCTTTACACAATCCACTACTTTAGACCACAACCCTGTGGGCAACACCCTATGTTCTCTATTTCAGACGTAGTGCACTTTAAAGGGGAAGAGGATGCCATTTGGGATACATTAGATGGGTTATCCATAGAGCTGAGTGGGGATGACATCTATTGGGGCTGAGTCCGGTTCACCATACATCAGAGATGATATATATTGGGGCTGAGTAGAGTTCACCATACATCAGAGATGATATATATTGGGGCTGAGTGGAGTTCACCATACATCAGAGATGATATATATTGGGGCTGAGTAGAGTTCACCATACATCAGAGATGATATATATTGGGGCTGAGTGGAGTTCACCATACATCAGAGATGATATATAATGGGTCTGAGTTCACCATATATGTCCTTCTTCTACTCTATGGCTGCAACCAGCCAACCCTTTCTGTTTCAGTTCTGAGATTAACTTAATCAATGGAGGCTCTGGAGTTATTGACCCCTGGAGCCCGTTGGTCACAAAGTGTCAACACCAGATCTCTCTCTCTCTCTCAAAGGGTGTTGAAGTGTGTATTGCTCTGTATTGGAAAACCAAGGCCATCCCCTGGCTAACCTGAAGAACAGTGTAGCTACTTCAATGTGTTTTTCCTCATTGATTATGCCTGATGGGTTTTAGTGAAAGTGTGTTTCTGAGATCGACTGAACCTACTCTCATCCTCCAACCGTCCACTACCACAGCCAGTCCAGAGTCACATGCCTACCTCATCACCAAGCTGATCTAGATCTCCATAGACGCGCTAGAATCTCATCACCAAGATCTGATCTAGATCTCCATAGACGTGCTAGAATCTCATCACCAAGCTGATCTAGATCTAACATAGACGTGCTAGAATCTCATCACCAAGCTGATCTAGATCTAACATAGACGTGCTAGAATCTCATCACCAAGCTGATCTAGATCTCCATAGACGCGCTAGAATCTCATCACCAAGCTGATCTAGATCTACATAGACATGCTAGAATCTCATCACCCTGATCTAGCTTAACATAGACACGTGCTAGAATCTGATGACAATGATGTGATGTTAACTGACCGACAGCAGAGGAGAAAGAATTCAAATGAAACATCGAGAAAGACACAGTAGGGTACAGTACAGAACAGAACAGTAGGGTACAGTACAGTACAGAACAGTAGGGTACAGTACAGTACAGAACAGAAGGGTACAGTACAGAACAGTAGGGTACAGTACAGAACAGTAGGGTACAGTACAGAACAGTAGGGTACTGAGGGTTCACCATACATCAGGGTACAGATATAGTAGGGTACAGTACAGAACAGTAGGTTCACCAGTACAGAACAGTAGGGTACAGTACAGAACAGTAGGGTACAGTACAGAGTTCACATAGGGTACAGATACAGTAGGGTACAGTACAGAACAGTAGGGTACAGTACAGAACAGTAGGGTTCAGTACAGAACAGTAGGTACAGTACAGAACAGAACAGTACAGTAGGGTACAGAGTTACAGTAGGGTACAGTACAGAACAGTACTCTACAGTGCAGAACAGTAGGGTACAGTACAGAACAGAACAGTTACTACAGATTAGGATACAATACAGAACAGTAGGCTCAGTGGAGTTACAGAACAGTAGGGTACAGCCAGTTGGTACAGTAGAGTACAGTACAGAACAGAACAGACAGTAGGGTACAGTACTCTACAGAACAGTGTGACAGTATTACTACAGTATTGGAAAAGTACAGAACCAACAGAACAGTAGGGTACAGTACAGAGAGTATAGGGCTACTACAGAACAGTAGTTTTACAGTACAGTGGGTATGCCAGAACAGAACAGAACAGAACAGTAGGGTCCAGTACAGAACAGAACAGAACAGAACAGTAGGGTACAGTACATTACAGTAGGGTACAGTACAGAACAGTACAGTACAGTAGGGTACAGTACAGTACAGTACAGAACAGTAGGGTACAGTACAGTACAGAGCAATACAGTAGGGTACAGTGCAGAACAGTAGGGAGAGTACAGTACAGTAGGGTACAGAACAGTAGGGTACAGAACAGTAGGGTTCTACATCAGTACCAAGTATAGAACTGAGGGTCAGAACTAGATCTACATAGGGACAGTACAGATCTCATCACAGTACAGAACTAGGGTAACAGTACAGTACAGTAGGGTACTACAGAATCTCATCACAAGCTGATCTAGGGTACATACAGAAGCTAGAATCTCATCACAGCTGCAGATCTAGTACAGTATAGTATAGTATAGAATCTCATCACCAAGCAGTATCTAGATACAGTATAGTATAGTACAGTATAGTATAGAATCTACATCACAGTATAGTACAGTATAGTAGAGTACAGTATAGTACAGTACAGTATAGAACAGTGGGTACAGTACAGAACAGTAGGGTACAGTGCAGTAGGGTACAGTGACAGAACAGTAGGGAGTACAGAGGGTACAACAGAACAGTAGGGTACAGTGCACACAGTAGGGTACAGTACAGAACAGAACAGTAGGGTACAGTACAGAACAGAACAGTAGGGTACAGTACAGAACAGAACAGAAGGGTACAGAACAGAACAGTAGGGTACAGTACAGAACAGTAGGGTACAGTACAGAACAGTAGGGTACAGTACAGTAGGGTACAGTACAGAACAGTAGGGTACAGTACAGTAGGGTACAGTACAGAACAGTAGAGGGTACAGTACAGTAGGGTACAGTACAGAACAGTAGGGTACAGTACAGTACAGTAGGGTACAGTACAGAACAGTAGGGTACAGTACAGAACAGTAGGGTACAGTACAGAACAGAACAGTACAGTAGGGTACAGTACAGTAGGGTACAGTACAGAACAGTAGGGTAGAGTACAGAACAGTGCAGAACAGTAGGGTACAGTACAGAACAGTAGGGTACAGTACAGAACAGAACAGTAGGGTACAGTACAGTGCAGTAGGATACAGTACAGAACAGTAGGGTACAGTACAGAACAGTAGGGTACAGTACAGAACAGTACAGTACAGTAGAGTACAGTACAGAACAGAACAGAACAGTAGGGTACAGTACAGTACAGTGAAGGGTACAGGGTACAGTACAGAACAGTAGGGTACAGTACAGAACAGAACAGTAGGGTACAGTACAGAACAGTAGAGTACAGTAGGGTACAGTACAGAACAGTAGGGTACAGAACAGAACAGTACAGTAGGGTCCAGTACAGAACAGAACAGAACAGTAGGGTCCAGTACAGTACAGAACAGTATAGTACAGTAGGGTACAGTACAGTACAGAACAGTAGGGTACAGTACAGTACAGAGCAATACAGTAGGGTACAGTGCAGAACAGTAGGGACAGTACAGTACAGTAGGGTACAGAACAGTAGGGTACAGAACAGTAGGGTACAGTACAGTAGGGTACAGTAGAACAGTAGGGTACAGAACAGTAGGGTACAGTACAGTAGGGTACAGTACAGAGCAGTAGGGTACAGTACAGAACAGTAGGGTACAGTACAGTACAGTAGGGTACAGTACAGTAGGGTACAGTACAGTAGGGTACAGTACAGAGCAGTAGGGTACAGAACAGTAGGGTACAGAACAGTAGTACAGGTACAGTACAGTATAGTATAGTATAGTATAGTATAGTACAGTATAGTATAGTACAGTACAGTATAGTACAGTATAGTACAGTACAGTAGAGTACAGTACAGTAGGGTACAGTACAGAGCAGAGCAGTAGGGTACAGTACAGAACAGTAGGGTACAGTACAGTACAGTAGGGTACAGTACAGTAGGGTACAGTACAGTAGGGTACAGTACAGAGCAGTAGGGTACAGAACAGTAGGGTACAGTGCAGAACAGTATAGTATAGTATAGTATAGTACAGTATAGTACAGTATAGTAGAGTACAGTATAGTATAGTACAGTATAGTACAGTATAGTATAGTACAGTATAGTAGAGTACAGTACAGTACAGTATAGTACAATACAGTGGGGTACAGTACAGAACAGTAGGGTACAGTACAGAACAGTAGGGTACAGTGCAGTACAGTAGGGTACAGTACAGAACAGTAGGGAGAGTACAGTACAGTAGGGTACAGTACAGAACAGTAGGGAGAGTACAGTACAGTAGGGTACAGTACAGAACAGTAGGGAGAGTACAGTACAGTAGGGTACAGTACAGAACAGTAGGGAGAGTACAGTACAGTAGGGTACAGTAGAGGAGAGTACAGTACAGTACAGTAGGGTACAGTACAGAACAGTAGGGGAGAGTACAGTACAGTACAGAACAGTAGGGTACAGTACAGTACAGTAGGGTACAGTACAGAACAGTAGGGAGAGTACAGTACAGTAGGGTACAGTACAGAACAGTAGGGAGAGTACAGTACAGTACAGTAGGGTACAGTACAGAACAGTAGGGAGAGTACAGTACAGTACAGTACAGTACAGAACAGTAGGGAGAGTACAGTACAGTACAGTAGGGAGAGTACAGTACAGTAGGGAGAGTACAGATAGGGTACAGTACAGAACAGTAGGGAGAGTACAGTACAGAACAGTAGGGAGAGTACAGTACAGTAGGGAGAGTACAGTACAGTACAGTAGGGTACAGTACAGAACAGTAGGGAGAGTACAGTACAATACAGTAGGGTACAGTACAGAACAGTAGGGAGAGTACAGTACAGTACATTACAGCTAAACTGGAGCTCGCCTTCTGTTTCTTAAATACTTCTCAGCTGTGAGATGACAGGTTGACGTGTTCATTCCTGTCTACATTATTATTACACTCTGGGCAATGTAATTACATCACACTGCTGCGTGGTGACGTCTTCATTATGGATCTAGTTCACTCATCTGTACACAATCTTACAGTAGTATCACTCATAGATGTTTACAGCATCACTATGTCTCCAGCATCACTATGTCCCCAGCATCACTATGTCTCCAGCATCATTATGTATCCAGCATCACTGTTTCTCCAGCATAACTTTTCTCAAGCATCACTATCCTTCGCACCACTTTGATTGCAGCATCACTATATCCAGCATCACTATGTATCCAGCATAACTATGTCTCCAGCATCACAATGTCTCCCCAGCATCACTATGTCCCTCCATCATCACTATGACTCCAGCATCACTATCTCTATCATCACTATGTTTACAGCATCCCTATATCTCCAGCATCACTATGTCCCTCCAGCATCACAATGTCTCTCCAGCATCACAATGTCACTCCAGCATCACAATGTTTCTGCAGCATCACGATGTCGCTCCAGCATCACTATGTCTCCAGCATCACTATGTCTCCAGCATCACTATCTGTATCATCACTATGTTTACAGCATCCCTATATCTACAGCAGCAATATGTTTCCAGCATCACTATGTCTCTCCAGCATCACTATGTCTCCAGCATCACTATGTCTCCAGCATCACTATGTCTCCAGCATCACTATCTGTATCATCACTATATTGACAGCATCCCTATATCTACAGCAGCAATATGTCTCCAGCATCACTATGTCTCCAGCATCACTATCTGTATCATCACTATGTTTACAGCATCCCTATATCTACAGCAGCAATATGTTTCCAGCATCACTATGTCTCTCCAGCATCCCTATATCTACAGCAGCAATATGTTTCCAGCATCACTATGTCTCTCCAGCATCACTATGTCTCTCCAGCATCACTATGTCTCCAGCATCATTATCTATCTAGCATCACTATGTCTACAGCGTCACTATGTATACAGCATCACTGTTTTTCCAGCATCACTATGTATCCAATATCACTGTTTCCAGCATTACTGTCTCTCCATTATCACTATGTTCTCCAGCATCACTATGTCTACAGGATCACTGTTTTCCAGCATCATTCCAGTATAACTATGTCTCTCCAGCACCGCTGTCTCTCCAGCATCACTATGTCTCCAGCATCATTATGTATCCAGCATCACTGTCTCTCCAGCATAACTTTTCTCAAGCATCACTATCCTTCGCACCACTTTGATTCCAGCATCACTATCTCCAGCATCACTATGTATCCAGCATCACTATGTCTCCAGCATCACTATGTCTCCAGCATCACTATCTGTATCATCACTATGTATCCAGCATAACTATGTTTCCAGCATCACAATGTCTCTCCAGCATCACTATGTCCCTCCATCATCACTATGACTCCAGCATCACTATCTCTATCATCACTATGTTTACAGCATCCCTATATCTCCAGCAGCAATATGTTTCCAGCATCACTATGTTCCTCCAGCATCACTATGTCTCCAACATCACAATGTCTCTCCAGCATCACAATGTCTCTCCAGCATCACAATGTTTCTGCAGCATCACGATGTCGTTCCAGCATCACTATGTCTCTCCAGCATCACTATGTATCCTGCATAACTATGTCTCCAGCATCACAATGTCCCTCCAGCATCACTATGTGTGCATCCCAATTGTAACCCCGTTCCCTATATAGTGCCCCAATTGGCCCTGGTCAATAGGAGTGTCCTATCTAAAGAGTAGGGAGCCGTCTCTGAGAGCAGCCGTCCTCTACCGTGACTCGTCTAAATGTGACACGTGCTTAGTTACTAGCCAGGTACCGAGATGGAAAAGAAACCGTGTGAATGGTAAGCACAGAAAGGCATTGTGGGAGAGAAGCCAAGACGCCCAATTACCCTATAATAGCACAACGTTCCCCACCCCCCAAAAAAATATCCTATCTGTCTCTTTGTGTCAGAGAGAGCTTTCTTTAAATTATTTCTCCATTTTTTTCATGTGACTGAAATTCAATTATGAAAAGGAAATGATGACTCATCACTATTCAGTTGAACAGGATAAGAATGAGATGCAAATTACTGTGGCGGTGTGCATTTTAGGCCCTTTTGTCACAGCGTAACGGTTTAATGTTGATATGGAAAAGGGGAGGGAAGGACAAAATAAAACCATTCTCTGCTTTCTAAAGGGGTGGTGGTGGTGGGGGAGGAGGGGGGCTGGGGGAGGAGGGGGTGGTGGTGGTGGGGGAGTGAGGGGGGTTGATGGGGTAGTGAGGGGGGGTGGGGGGGGGGGGGGGGATGGGGGAGTGAGGGGGGGGGTGGTGGTGGCGGTGGTGGGGGAGTGAGGGGGGTCAATGGGGGGAGAGAGGGGGGTTGATGGGGGAGTGAGGGGGGTGGTGGTGGCGGTGGTGGGGGAGGGGAGGGGTGGTGATGGGGGAGTGAGGGGGTGGTGGTGGCGGTGGTGGGGGGAGGGGGAGGGGTTGTGATGGGGGAGTGAGGGGGTGATGGGGGAGTGAGGGGGTGTTGATGGGGGAGTGAGGGGTGGTGGTGGTGGGGGAGGGGGGCGGGGGGTTGGGGGAGGGGTGGGGGGGTTGGGGGAGGGGCGGGGCGGTTGGGGGAGGGGCGGGGGTTGTTAAATAATTTAAACGGCTGAATAGTAATGCTATTTTCAATATATCCGTCAGCTTATTACCAAAATGTATAATTTTTCTCTGAGAAAATAATCTCCTGTTTGATATAATGACAGTATCTGCATTAGGCTTAAATGTAATCATTTAACTCTGAGGGATTGTGGGTGTGACACACACACACACACACTCAGGGTCCTTGGTCCCATCTGTCTGCCACATCCCTTCTGAACGTGCCCCCCCCCCAGTCAGCACGCTGCCAACATGTCACAATCTAGTTAGCGGTTAGCCATTAAACACGCCAACAGAGCTCAACATGCATCGGAGTACGGTGCACGTTGTAGGACACCTTCAGACTCAAACAAAGGGTTTGACGGTTGACTCGAGGACGGCTGATGTTCGAAGCTGACGGTTTTCCTAAAATGAACACCGTAACGGTGACATTTCTGAATCTCGTTGGCGAAGAAACACTGGTCATTTCCTGCTGTGAAACGCTGAACGCTGATTGGCTAATGGTCAACAAGCTGCGTCCAACCACAAACTGCTCGCAAACCATATTAATAGTTAGCTTGTTTTTATTTATATTGTTTTGTTGTTGCATTTATCTGCCAAAAATTTGGTTAACGGAGGTCATTTCCTTAGTAGGTCAGGGGTCACCATGTGGGCAAAGTCAGAGCTCAAAGTTCCCACTAGTAAATGACCAGTTCGGGGGGACATTCGAGTGGTTTTTCCCCACTCGTATGTGGTAAATACCACCTTCCCACTTGGTTATGAACTTAGGGTATGGTCACTAAACACTCTAATAGATCTCAGCTCGCTCAGCCTGGAGTACGGTGAACATTTTAGGAAACTTTTCTTCAGCCTCCCAAAACTCACCTCAGTACCTTGACTCAATCATCAATGCCTCGTGAGCGAATGTCCTGGAGGAAACGGCCAACCATGTTGGCGGAATATGATTTGTTGTGTAGAAACGCAGAGTCATATATCGGACATAGTGAACTACAGAGAAAAGACTGAGGGGGACGATGGATTCAGGGACGGGTGAGGCATGAGGTTTTCAGGCTGAGGGTGTCCTAAAATGTACACCATACCAAGGGGGCCTAAAGCCTGCATTATTAAAAGGCCTCACAGACAGAATCCTCGTTTATACCTGGTGCTAACATGGGTCCTTCGTCCTGAATCTGATTTCGCCAACATTGTAACCGTTGTTTCTACACATGGTGTTAATAAAAATGCGTCTCCTCTCTGTCCACTGTGTCTCCATGGTGACCAAATATCCTGGTCCCACTTGACCGGAATATTATTTTTCAAAATAATATTTATTTATTCATTTTTAATAAGACACATATTGATGCCTTAAGTCAATGGTCTCCTATGATTTTTTTAGAGGGATACTGATGATTTAAAATGGTTTTCCACTGTCCAGATCTGTTTACACTTGTATAATATCCAGACCCAATGTGGTTCGGAGGTTTGTCAGAAAGATCAGAACACAATCAGATCGCAATGTGTTTTTTTAAATAATTTTTTTAATCGTCTACACAACATCAAAAAAAAAATGTGAGGAGATTCAGAATGTGGACAAGATCAGGATAAAAGTGTTAGAGACAGTGTTTAAAACCTTCGCAGTGGTGGTGTCTGTCTACTCTGTAGGTCTGTACCACCCCACACCGTACCACAGACCGGTGTCTTCAGGGCACCAATCAGGGCCTTAAACACCATCCCAGTAGCGATCATTCTCATTTGCATACGTCCTTGCAGTTGGTCGTTGGTCGTTGGCAAAGGCTTCTAATGACGAACGGTTCTTTGCCCCGCAATCCAACTTGGCAAACCCAAGGTTTCAGGACTCAGACACTAAACGATCCCGACGTTCCCTGTTCTGTCTCTGTCGACCCAGTTTATAGTTTATGGGTTCTGGAACCTGGAACTGCTGTTGGGTTCTGGAAGCGTCCCCGTTAGAATGCGGTGCCAGAGTGTGGGGGTGGGGGGTGCCTGTCTTTTGAGGTGTCTGACACATGCATCATTCTGCTGGTACTCACCGCCTGCGGGAGAGGAAGGCTGCGACGGTGTGGCAGGCTTTGCACGTGTGAGCCTTCAGTGTGTGTGCGTGATTTTTTGTGTGTGTGTGTGTGTCTGTGTCTGTGTGTGTGTGTGTGTGTGTGTGTGTGTGTGTGTGTGTGTGTGTGTGTGTCTGTGTGTGTGTGTGTGGTGTGTCTGTGTGTCTGTGTGTCTTTGGACGAGCCGAGATTCACTTTGGGTGCAGGGTTTTTGTTAGTCCCCGAGACTCACTTGGACGGCGACCTCTGGGTTTTACGAGTGTTCTCTATGTTCACAACACACGGAGCTTTGTGCTGAACTGAAATCTCACAAACTGGGTTGGGATTTAATTAGAACCCAAGTGACCCAAGTGACACATTGGCCCTGGTCCAAAACAGTGCCCTGTATAGGGAAAGGGGTCCATTTTGGAAGCAGGGAAGGAGAAGATTATCGGGCTATTTCACTTCCTGTATTTTGGCAAGCTAATTATCATTGGTTCAATAAAGCTTAATTTAATTTACTCTAAAAAGGGAAGTTGTTTTTCCTTCATCTCCTTTTACTTTTGTATTAAGTGTCTTGTGGAAAAAACTTGTTTGTTGGAACTACACTTTAAATATATGTTAATTTAGATTATTGATTTGATTAGGAAGTTGTTGGGTATTATTTGTTTTAAATTATAAGGGGGGGGTAGATCAGCTTTAACACTGTAGATAGATTGTTTGTTTAATTAAGTTGTTGGGTATTTAAATTCAGACTTGTGATTGTGACATCATGTCCTATAGGTTTAAACCCCAGGAAGACATTATTGGAAAAACCAAATTCAGACTTGTGATTGTGACATCATGTCCTATAGGTTTAAACCCCAGGAAGACATTATTGGAAAAACCAAATTCAGACTTGTGATTGTGACATCATGTCCTATAGGTTTAAACCCCAGGAAGACATTATTGGAACACCAAATTCAGACTTGTGATTGTGACATCATGTCCTATAGGTTTAAACCCCAGGAAGACATTAGAAATTCATTATTGAAAAAATACAATCCACATTAGTACTAAAAAAGCAGATTTACCGTCATTTGGCTGTAGTAGTTTAGTTTTCAGAATGTTGAAGTAAATATAAATTTTGACATATTTATGCCATTTAAAGGGGCGGTACACCAAAGTTTGATATATACTTAATTTTATTGACAAAAAAGTGTCTCATCCATTGATCATGAGAGACAATGACCAAAAACATGGCTTATAGTTCTCTTTATTTACATACCCCACAGCCAACATTAGCATCACTGCTAGTGAAACAATGGGAGTACTAGGGCCCATGGCAGGATGCTTCAAAAAGCCTGCCGACATCCTCAAAGTCACTTCAAACAAAATGTCATGGCAACCCAAATCACATAACAAGTTGCACATGTAGAATATTGGTGTATATTATTGGAATTCTGGTATTTATAAAACATTTAATTGTTTTACTATTTCTCAGGAGAGACTACACCCCAATACAGCACCATGTGTACATTTAAAGGCAAGCTGCTTTCTGTATTACTGTATCCTGTCTTACTGTATCCTGTCTTACTGTATTCTGACTTAATTCTGACTTACTGTATTCTGTATTACTGTATTCTGTCTTACTGTATCCTGTCTTACTGTATCCTGTCTTACTGTATCCTGTCTCTCTGTATCCTGTCTTACTGTATTCTGTCTTTCTGTATCCTGTCTTACTGTAACTGTCCTGTATTCTGTATCCTGTCTTACTGTATTCTGTCTTTCTGTATTCTGTATCCTGTCTTACTGTATCTGTCTGACTGTATCTGTCCTACTGTATTCTGTCTTACTGTATCCTGTCTTACTGTATTCTGTCTTTCTGTATTCTGTAAAAAACTGTATTCTGTATTACTGTATTCTGTCTTACTGTATTCATCTTACTGTATCCTGTCTTACTGTATTCTGTCTTATGGTATCCTGTCTTACTGTATCCTGTCTTACTGTATCCTGTATCCTGTCTTACTGTATCCTGTATCCTGTCTTACTGTATTCTGTCTTACTGTATCCTGACTGTATTCTGTCACTGTATCCTGTCTTACTGTATTCTGTCTTTATCTGTATCCTGACTGTATTCTGTATTTCCATATTCTGTCTTACTGTATCCTGTATAACCTGTTTACTGTATTCCTTCTAATATGTCACTTTAAAAAAAATACAATCCTGTCTTAGTATCCTGTCTTTCTGTATCTGTATCCTGTCATACTGTATTGTATCCTGTCTTTCTGTATTCTGTCTTACTGTATCCTGTCACTGTATCCTGTTTCTGTATTCTGTCTTTCTGTAAATCTGTCTTACTGTATTCTGTCTTACTTATCCTGTCCACTGTTCCTGTCTTTCTGTATTCTGTATCCTGTCTTACTGTATCAAATCCTGTTTCTGTATTCTGTCTTACTGTATCCTGTCTTACTGTATCCTGTCTTTCTTATTCTGTATCCTGTCTTACTGTATCCTGTATCCTGTCTTACTGTATCCTTTTGATTCTGTATCCTGAGTATCCTGTAACTGTACCTGTCTTTCTGTATTCTGTCTTACTGTAGTCTTACTGTATCCTTCTTTTTACATATCCTGTCTTACAGCCTGTAACTGTCTTACTGTATCCTGCTTCTGTATCCTGTATCCTGTCTTTCTGTACTACTGTATCCTGTCTTACTGTATTCTGTCTTACTGTATTCTGTTTAAAAATCCTGTCTTTCTGTATTCTGTATCCTGTCTTACTGTAATCCTGTCTTTCTGTACTGTCAAACTGTATCCTGTCACTGTATCCTGTCTTTCTGTATTCTGTCTTTCTGTATTCTGTCTTACTGTATTCTGTCTTACTGTATCCTGTCTTACTGTATCCTGTTTCTGTATCCTGTATCCTGTCTTTCTGTATCCTGTATCCTGTCTTTCTGTATTCTGTCTTACTGTATCCTGTCTTACTGTATTCTGTATTTCTGTATTCTGTCTTAGTAGACTACATTCTGTCTTACTGTACCTGTCTTTCTGTATTCTGTAAAGTCTTACATCCTGTATCCTGTCTTTCTGTATTCTGTCTTACTGTATCCTGTCTTACTGTATCCTGTCTTACTGTATTCTGACTTACTGTATTCTGACTTACTGTATTCTGTCTTACTGTATTCTGTATTTCTGTATTCTGACTTACTGTATCCTGTCTTACTGTATTCTGTCTTACTGTATCCTGTCTTACTGTATCCTGTCTTACTGTATCCTGTCTTACTGTATCCTGTCTGTCTGTATCCTGTCTTTCTGTATTCTGTCTTTCTGTATCCTGTCTTACTGTATTCTGTCTTACTGTATCCTGTCTTACTGTATTCTGTCTTTCTGTATCCTGTCTTACTGTATTCTGTCTTACTGTATTCTGTCTTACTGTATCCTGTCTTACTGTATCCTGTGTCTTACTGTATCCTGTATCCTGTCTTACTGTATCCTGTATCCTGTCTTACTGTATCCTGTCTTACTGTATCCTGTATCCTGTCTTACTGTATTCTGTCTTATGGTATCCTGTCTTACTGTATCCTGTCTGTCTGTATCCTGTCTTACTGTATCCTGTCTTACTGTATGTCTGTCTGTCTGTATCCTGTCTTCTGTATCCTGTATTCTGTATCCTGTCTTCTGTATTCTGTCTCTCTGTATTCTCTGTATCCTGTCTCTCTGTATCCTGTCTCTCTGTATCCTGTATCCTGTCTTACTGTATCCTGTCTTACTGTATCCTGTATCCTGTCTTACTGTATTCTGTCTTATTCTGTATCCTGTCTTACTGTATCCTGTCTCTCTGTATCCTGTCTCTCTGTATCCTGTCTCTCTGTATCCTGTCTCTCTGTATCCTGTATCCTGTCTCTCTGTATCCTGTCTCTCTGTATCCTGTCTCACTGTATCCTGTCTCTCTGTATCCTGTCTCTCTGTATCCTGTCTCTCTGTATCCTGTCTCTCTGTATTCTGTCTCTCTGTATCCTGTCTCACTGTATTACTGTACTCTGTTTTACCTCTGGTGACATAGATACCTTGTTATTTTGACTCTAGAGAAACCTGGATTCGAATAGAAAAAGAATTACAAAAGAGCTTTTTGGCGAATACACACCAATACAGTTCTCTATCAGCAGAGGCTCTTCAGAGGAGGAAGACAACTATCCTACTGAGTGAATTTCAGAAAAAATATTAAAGAAAATTACTCAAACATTTATCCTTCTTATATAAAAATATACAAAATATATTCATGTCACCAAATAATTGATTAAAACACATTGTTTTGCAATGAAGGTCTACAGTAGCCTCAACAGCACTCTGTAAGGTAGCACCATGGTGTAGCCGGAGGACAGCTAGCTTCCGTCCTCCTCTTGGTACATTTACTTCAATACAAAACCTAGGAGACTCATGGTTTTCACCCTCTTCCATAGACATACACTGTAATCATGACAACTTCCGGAAGATGTCCTACAACCTTTATTTTTCCATTTATTTAACCAGGTAAGCCAGTTAAGAACAAATTATTATTTACAATGACGGCCTGCAAAAGACAAAAAGGCCTCCTGCGGGGACGGAGGCTGGGATTAAGAAGAAAATACAAATGTAGGACAAAACACACATCACGACATAAAGAGACACCTAAGACAACAACACAGCATGGCAGCAACACATGACAACACAGCATGGCAGCAACACAAAACATGGTACGAACATTGTTGGGCACAGACAACATTATAAAGTTCAAGAAGGTAGAGACAACGATACATCTGGCGAAGCAGCCACAAACTGACATGTGGTCCACCCAATCAAAGGATCAGAGAATGAGTCCAGAACTGAAAGCAAATGGTTCTACCCCGGATGATTCTACCCCGGATGATTCTACCCCGGATGATTCTACCCCGGATGATTCTATCCCGGATGATCCTACCCCGGATGATCCTACCCCGGATGATTCTACCCCAGATGATCCTACCCCGGATGACCCCCGGATGATTCTACCGGATGAATCTACCCCGGATGATTCTACCCCGGATGATTCTACCCCGGATGAATATGAATGACAGTAGTTTCTCGACCTGCATCTACGTTTTAAACTTTAATTTCTAGGCTTGGGTTGTAGCAACCTCATGATGGGGAAGATGTCTAGTAGCCTAAACCTGATGTTACATTGACCTGGGTGAATATGAATGACAGTAACCTAAACCTGTCACTGTTACATTGAACTGGGTGAATGACAGTGACCTAAACCTGTCACTGTTACATTGAACTGGGTGAATATGAATGACAGTAACCTAAACCTGATGTTACATTGACCTGGGTGAATATGAATGACAGTAACCTAAACCTATCACTGTTACATTGAACTGGGTGAATATGAATGACAGTAACCTAAACCTGATGTTACATTGACCTGGGTGAATATGAATGACAGTAACCTAAACCTGTCACTGTTACATTGAACTGGGTGAATATGAATGACAGTAACCTAAACCTGTCACTGTTACATTGAACTGGGTGAATATGAATGACAGTAACCTAAACCTATCACTGTTACATTGAACTGGGTGAATATGAATGACAGTAACCTAAACCTATCACTGTTACATTGAACTGGGTGAATATGAATGACAGTAACCTAAACCTATCACTGTTACATTGAACTGGGTGAATGACAGTAACCTAAACCTATCACTGTTACATTGAACTTTGTGAATATGAATGACAGTAACCTAAACCTGTCACTGTTACATTGAACTGGGTGAATGACAGTAACCTAAACCTGTCACTGTTACATTGAACTGGGTGAATGACAGTAACCTAAACCTGTCACTGTTACATTGAACTGGGTGAATATGAATGACAGTAACCTAAACCTATCACTGTTACATTGAACTGGGTGAATATGAATGACAGTAACCTAAACCTGTCACTGTTACATTGAACTGGGTGAATATGAATGACAGTAACCTAAAACCTGACAGTAACCTAAACCTATCACTGTTACATTGAACTGGGTGAATATGAATGACAGTAACCTAAACCTGTCACTGTTACATTGAACTGGGTGAATATGAATGACAGTAACCTAAACCCATCACTGTTCACTGTTACATTGTTACATTGAACTGGTGAATATGAATGACAGTAACCTAAACCTGTCACTGTTACATTGAACTGGGTGAATATGAATGACAGTAACCTAAACCCATCACTGTTACATTGAACTGGGTGAATGACAGTAACCTAAACCTATCACTGTTACATTGAACTGGGTGAATGACAGTAACCTAAACCTGTCACTGTTACATTGAACTGGGTGAATATGAATGACAGTAACCTAAACCTCTCACTGTTACATTGAACTGGGTGAATATGAATGACAGTAGCCTAAACCTATCACTGTTACATTGACCTGGGTGAATATGAATAACAGTCATCCAAGACGCTGTAATTGAACAGAGAAAATAAATAGACCTCCCTAATCTTGAACGTCATCGACCTGCCACTTCTCTCTGTGTAGATTCAGAGCATCGGAGTCCTGTATTAACGTTCAAGCAGGTATTTATACCGCTGGCAGACTTTGTACTCCGTCGACAAATAAGGTTATTTTGGGGGGTGTTTGTACACAGTCATATGATACGTAGACAGAAAAACCAATCTTAGATGAGTACATGAGGATCCTATATTTCTACAGATGATGTGTCTGTGTTAAAACATCACTGATACAGGTTCCTCACCACCCTCTGGTGGTATGGATCATTAATTATGTCTCTTGAGAAACCCTACTTTACAAAATAAAGGTTCATCAAATTACTAAAGGTAGAACTAAGTGTATTCGTCTGGGATCACAAATCGCCCCAGAAGAACTTGAGACAGAAACACTAAAACACAACGATTTCGATTTTATTAGGAAGAAGTTGATTGACAAAAGTCATTAACATTTTTGAAGAATTAAATGAACCCTCTTTAGGCTATAATAATAATTTTAAAAAGAATAAATATTGCATCTGAGGGTCAAAATCCCCACCTGTCTGTGTAATGGTTTTCCTCCTCTTCGTCTGAAGAGTAGAGGCGAGAAGGATCGGCGGACCAATATGTGGCGTGGTAAGTGTCCATGGTTGTTTATTAAACACATAAAATGAACACTCTACACAAAACAATAAACGTAACGTGAATAAACGAAAACAGTACCGTGTGGTGTAAAACACAGACACGGAAACAATCACCCACAAAAACACAATGAAACCCAGGCTACCTAAGTATGATTCTCAACCCGAGACAACTAACGACACCTGCCTCTGATTGAGAACCATACTAGGCCGAAACATAGAAAAACAACCTAGAAACACAAAACATAGAATGCCCACCCAGCTCACGTCCTGACCGACACTAAAACAAGGAAAACACAAAAGAACTATGATCAGAACGTGACAGTCTGTAGTATGAAGTATTGATGAAAACACTTCCTGATAACTCAGTAATGCCAGGTCCATGTTTAAAGTGTTTGTTTAGACTGTGACCTTTTACACAGCGAATGACCTGTCCAATTAGTGATATTGAGCCTATAGCATTCTCGTTCTCGATCAATATCAAATTATACGGTAGACTAATTAAAAAAATTAAAAATAAATAAAAAGGTTTCCACACGGATTATCAAATTAAAATATTTGCCGCGTGACGCACGGAGGGGAAAATGTACTGACCTGTGTGACGAACACGCCTCGGAATTTCCAATAAAATACACACATTATAAAACATATATCCTTGAATTGTGTGATAGCGCCTCGAGATACTTGTGACTAAATACGTTTAGCAATATATGAGTATTGAACTTATGCTAATGATTGTTTGGTTGGAGAGTTAGCGGCATATTGACAAGGTTAATCGAGATCAATAAATTATTATTATTATTATTATTGTTATGAAGGGAATAGATGGAGGTAGAAAACATGTGTTCATAAATGGTGTTACAATAAAACATTACAGTTTGACACACAAGGGGACTTCACTACACCATAAATAGCAAACTATTCCCTACATAGTGCACTACTTTAGACCAGAGCCCTATAGAACCCTATTCCCTATATAGTGCACTACTTTAGACCAGAGCCCTATAGAACCCTATTCCCTATATAGTGCATTATTTTAGACCAGAGCCCTATAGAACCCTATTCCCCCTATTTTAGACCAGATTAGAACCCTATTCCCTATATAGTGCACTATTTTAGACCAGAGCCCTATAGAACCCTATTAGACCAGAGCCCTATAGAACCCTATTCCCTATAGTGCACTACTTTAGACCAGAGCCCTATAGAAATTCCCCCTATAGACCAGAGCCCCCTATATAGTGCCCACTATTTTAGACTACTTTAGAGCCCTATAGAACCCTATTCCCTATATAGTGCACTATTTTTTAGACCAGGAGCCCTATAGAACCCTATTCCCTATATAGTGCACTACTTTAGACCAGAGCCCTATAGAACCCTATTCCCTATGCACTACTTTAGTGCTATTCCCTACTATTTTAGACCAGAGCCCTATAGAACCCTATTCCCTATATAGTGCACTACTTTAGATGTAGTGCACTACTTTAGACCAGAGCCCTATAGAACCCTATTCCCTATGTAGTGCACTACTTTAGACCAGAGCCCTATAGAAACCCTATTAGACCAGAGCCCTATGTAGTGCACTACTTTAGACCAGAGCCCTATAGAACCCTATGTAGTGCACTACTTTATTAGAACCCTATTCCCTATGTAGTGCACTACTTTAGACCAGAGCCCTATAGAACCCTATTCCTATGTAGTGCACTACTTTAGACCAGAGCCCTATAGAACCCTATGACCAGAGCCCTATAGTGCACTACTTTAGACCAGAGCCCTACTTTAGACCAGAGCCCTATAGAACCCTATTCCCTATATAGTGCACTATTTTAGACCAGAGCCCTATAGAACCCTATTCACTATATAGTGCACTACTTTAGACCAGAACCCTATGGAACCCTATTCCCTATATAGTGCACTACTTTAGACCAGAGCCCTATAGAACCCTATTCCCTATGTAGTGCACTACTTTAGACCAGAGCCCTATAGAACCCTATTCCCTATATAGTGCACTAATTTTGACCAGAATCCCTATGGGTCCCGGTCAAAAGTAGTGCACTTAGTAGGGAATAGGGTGGCGTGGGTTAAATACCAGTCGCTCCCCCCAACACCTCTGTGGTTGGAACCAGTGGGTGGGTTAAATATCAGTCGCTCCCCCCAACACCTCTGTGGTTGGAACCAGTGAGTGGGTTAAATACCAGTCGCTCCCCACAACACCTCCGTGGTTGGAACCAGCGAGTGGGTTAAATACCAGTCGCTCCCCCCAACACCTCCGTGGTTGGAACCAGCGAGTGGGTTAAATACCAGTCGCTCCCCCCAACACCTCCGTGGTTGGAACCAGTGGGTGGGTTAAATACCAGTCGCTCCCCCAACACCTCCGTGGTTGGAACCAGTGAGTGGGTTAAATACCAGTCGCTCCCCCAACATCTCCGTGGTTGGATCCAGTGAGTGGGTTAAATACCTGGCGCTCCCCCAAGACCTCCGTGGTTGGATCCAGTGAGTGGGTTAAATACCAGTCGCTCCCCCAACACCTCTGTGGTTGGAACCAGTGAGTGGGTTAAATATCAGTCGCTCCCCCAACACCTCCGTGGTTGGAACCAGTGGGTGGGTTAAATACCAGTCGCTCCCCCAACACCTCTGTGGTTGGAACCAGTGAGTGGGTTAAATATCAGTCGCTCCCCCAACACCTCCGTGGTTGGAACCAGTGAGTGGGTTAAATATCAGTCGCTCCCCCAACACCTCTGTGGTTGGAACCAGTGAGTGGGTTAAATATCAGTCGCTCCCCCAACACCTCTGTGGTTGGAACCAGTGAGTGGGTTAAATACCTGGCGCTCCCAACACCTCCGTGGTTGGAACCAGTGAGTGGGTTAAATACCAGTCGCTCCCCCAACATCTCCGTGGTTGGAACCAGTGAGTGGGTTAAATACCTGGCGCTCCCCCAAGACCTCCGTGGTTGGATCCAGTGAGTGGGTTAAATACCAGTCGCTCCCCCAACACCTCTGTGGTTGGAACCAGTGAGTGGGTTAAATATCAGTCGCTCCCCCAACACCTCCGTGGTTGGAACCAGTGGGTGGGTTAAATACCAGTCGCTCCCCCCAACACCTCTGTGGTTGGAACCAGTGGGTGGGTTAAATATCAGTCGCTCCCCCCAACACCTCCGTGGTTGGAACCAGTGAGTGGGTTAAATACCAGTCGCTCCCCCAACACCTCCGTGGTTGGATCCAGTTCGTGGGTTGTACCTAGCGCTCCTGAGTGGCACAGTGGTCTAAAGCACTGTATCTCATTACAAAGAGGTGACACTACAGTTCCTTGTTCAAATCCAGGCTCGAATCACATCTGGCTGTGATTGTGAGTCCCATAGGGAGGTGTTACAATTGTCCCAGCGTGGTGCGGGTAAGGCCCAGGGTAGGCAGTCATTGTAAATAAGAATTTGTTCTAAACTGACCTGCCTAGTTAAATAAAGGTTTTTAAAAAATGATCAGGAAACAAGTTGTTTTGAAAATGTAACTTTTCAAAATGTAATTTCTCGCTAGCTAACGTAATAGGTGCAGTTATCTGACCTAATTTCCTTTTGCTTGGCCCCCTTTTCCTGCAGATAAATCTGCCAATGGCACAAAAAAAAACATGAATCTGTGTCAAGGAAAATGCTACTTAAAGAAAGATGAAGAGGCTGGCCCAGACATCTGAATATAACACCATATCTTGTGATGTAGGAGCAGCAACGCGTCACCTCTAATTGGTCCAAAGTGCCCACATATGTAAATGGGGAAAGGTCATTTGATACACCGCTCTTGTGGAGGTCATTTTTTTTAAAAGATTATCTTTGTAACAGAATTAGAATTCACTATCCAGTACCTCTGTCTTAACTTGGAGAGGATCTTATTCACTATCCAATACCTCTGTCTTAATTTGGAGAGAATATGATTCACTATCCAATATCTCTGTCTTATCTTGGAGAGATCTGATTCACTATCTAATACATCTGTCTTATCTTGGAGAGAATATGATTCACTATCTAATACATCTGTCTTATCTTGGAGAGAATATGATTCACTATCTAATACATCTGTCTTATCTTGGAGAGAATATGATTCACTATCTAATACATCTGTCTTATCTTGGAGAGAATATGATTCACTATCTAATACATCTGTCTTATCTTGGAGAGAATATGATTCACTATCTAATACATCTGTCTTAACTTGGAGAGAATATGATTCACTATCAATACATCTGTCTTATCTTGGAGAGAATATGATTCACTATCCAATACCTCGGTCTTATCTTGGAGAGAATATGATTCACTATCCAATACCTCTGTCTTATCTTGGAGAGAATATGATTCACTATCCAATACCTCGGTCTTATCTTGGAGAGGATCTGATTCACTATCCAATACCTCGGTCTTATCTTGGAGAGGATCTGATTCACTATCCAATACCTCGGTCTTATCATAGAGAGAATATGATTCACTATCCAATACCTCTGTCTTATCTTGGAGAGAATATGATTCACTATCCAATACCTCGGTCTTATCTTGGAGAGGATCTGATTCCGTCCACTTTGTCCACTCTGCTTGTACATGTTTCTCAAGAGGAGTGTGGAGAGGTGGCTGCATTTACCAACAAATGACTGGTTGTTTTAAAATCCTCTGGTGTTGCTCTCCTTCGTCACCCTTCCTCCTGTCCTTCCTCACCCTTCCTCCTATCCTTCCTCACCCTTCCTCCTATCCTTCCTCACCCTTCCTCCTATCCTTCCTCACCCTTCCTCCAACTCTCAGAAGTTCCATCCTGTAAGAATAGGATCCGGTCTAAATATGATGCTGTTTTATTTTCTCCTTGACACGCCCGTCTTCCTCCCAGATCAGCTGATCTCCCGAGGGAAAGATGGCCTCTGGCTGCCATCTTACTATTGCTTTCTCAACCTGTGCCGCCATGTCGTCGATGCACAAGCTTTTGTGGCTCCAAGGAAGCTCTCTGAACTCCTTCATATGCTTTTCTACAGACTTCTCTTTGTCATCTTTTACTTTGTGGTCAATTATTTTTTCTTCTGAAAACAGTTGCTACAGAACAAGTCTTACTCTCAGTATCCGAGCTCTTTTATAGCTCTTCTTTTTTTTTGAAAACGTCTCTGCTCTGAGAAATGATCCAACAGTGCATCTGTTGGATCCTGAAGTTCCTTGACTGTTACATGATTCACAGTGATATTTTTTGACCTCTGGGTCATCTAATGAAATCTCTTTGATTTTCCCCTTGCAGCTTTTGGCCATCGAGCCTCACACTTCAACAGGATTTACGGGCCGGTTATCCATCGATTTGATTGGAGAAGTGTCTCTGCGTTCATTCCTTGAAAAGCATAGTCTGCAGGGTTAGGCTTTTGATGTCACTTACCTCCATTAAGAGGGTCTGGACCTTCGCCTTATGACAGAGAGGGTCTGGACCTTGGTCCTTATGACTGAGAGGGTCTGGACATTTGCCTTATGACTGAGAGGGTCTGGACCTTTGCCTTATGACAGAGAGGGTCTGGACCTTTGCCTTATGACAGAGAGGGTCTGGACCTTGGTCCTTATGACTGAGAGGGCCTGGACCTTCGCCTTATGACAGAGAGGGTGTGGACCTTCGCCTTATGACTGAGAGGGTCTGGAACCTTTCCTTATGACTGAGACTCTGTTCCATAGGAACGTGTGGGATCTTCTTGATTCATCTGAAATGTAGCACTACTGATGTTTTCCGTCCAGAATACTTGATTTCAAGCTCATCTCTCAGCATTGAATCCATTCTCACAGCCAGACCAGCAGCCTTCAGCCTGGGGAGGGTCACCCTCGCAGACACACCAGCAGCCTCCAGACTGGGGAGGGTCATCTTCACAGCCAGACCAGCAGCCTCCAGACTGGGGAGGGTCATCTTCACAGCCAGACCAGCAGCCTCCAGACTGGGGAGGGTCATCTTCACAGCCAGACCAGCAGCCTCCAGACTGGGGAGGGTCATCCTCACAGCCAGACCAGCAGCCTCCAGACTGGGGAGGGTCATTCTCACAGCCAGACCAGCAGCCTCCAGACTGGGGAGGGTCATCCTCACAGCCAGACCAGCAAACTTCAGCCTGGGGAGGGTCATCCTCACAGCCAGACCAGCAAACTTCAGCCTCTCCATATCCAGCCTCAATGGCATCACTGAAGTGATGAAGCTGGGAAGACTTCACTTTTCCAATAACCAATCAGGTTTAATACATCTGGACACATAGAATCAAGTCAATTGTTCTAAATCAAATAGCAATTTACTCCACTGCACAGCAAAGACCTCTGGGATCTCCTCATCCCATTCACAGTCCACTCTGCATAGCTCTTAGAGCATTTATCTTCCAGTCTGGACAAATGGAGCCAAAAAACCCCGAGAGGCTTTCGTGACTATTCTGAAGGAGAGGTTGTCCTCTTTGAACATTCACCGGTAAAGGTCTCTCTATCCAGTTGCTTAACATCCTTGCCTCTCTCTTCAGCAGGCAATGAGCCCAGGACATTTGCAGATCCCATTATTGGAGCCTAAATCCTCCTTCTGTTCAGATGTTCCTTAGATGGGGCAGCAGGGTAGCCTAGTGGTTAGAGCGTTGGACTAGTAACTGGAAAGTTGCAAGTTCAAACCACCGAGCTGACAAGGTACAAATCTGTCGTTCTGCCCCTGAACAGGCAGTTAACCCACTGTTCCTAGGCCGTTGTTGAAAATAAGAATTTGTTCTTAACTGACTTGCCTAGTTAAATAAAGGTAACATACATTTGAAGAATAAAAAAGATCCTTGACAAAACTAAACTTTCTGAATAAATTTGATTTTTAGAAGATCATTCACGTTACAGTTTTACAGATCGTATCATCATCTTATCCCTGTTGTCATCTGCGATTTTCTTTAGTGCAAAACTAGCAGAACTGGGAGATGAGACAGCTCCAAACAGATGAACTGTCGTCTGGTACTCAGACAGGGGTTGACTTGCATCTCCATCAGATCACCAAAGGAATCGCAGGAAGTCTACATCTTGAGGGGATACTCTGACCTTGTGAAACATGCCCTCTATGTCAACCATGACAGGGATGGGCTCCTGTGGAAACCTCAGCAGAACGCCTAAGAGGGTGTTTGAAAGACCTGTGCCTTGTTCAACAGGAAGCTTAGTGGTTAGAGTGTTGGGACAGTGACTGAAAGGTTGTCAGCTCAAATCCTGGAGCTGGCAAGGTAAAAGAAAATATGTCATTCTACCCCTGAACAAGGTGGTTAACCCACTGTTCCTAGACCAGTTAACCCACTGTTCCTAGACCAGTTAACCCACTGTTCCTAGACCAGTTAACCCACTGTTCCTAGACCAGTTAACCCACTGTTCCTAGACCAGTTAACCCACTGTTCCTAGACCAGTTAACCCACTGTTCCTAGACCAGTTAACCCACTGTTCCTAGACCAGTTAACCCACTGTTCCTAGACCAGTTAACCCACTGTTCCTAGACCAGTTAACCCACTGTTCCTAGGCCAGTTAACCCACTGTTCCTAGGCCAGTTAACCCACTGTTCCTAGGCCGTCTATATATTTACAGTTTGTTCTTAACTGACTTGCTTAAGTTAAATTTAAAATAAGAATTTGTGAAGTTCCCGAACAAAGGAGTACAGACAAAAACAACTCTGATCTCTTCTTTGTTGTGTGGTACATTCCATGGTGTGGCATGTACCACCCACGTACCACACATGTACCACCCACCTACCACCTACGTCCATCCAGCCAGAGCAGCAAGTCCCGAGGAAGCATTTCTGCACGCCCTTGCTTTATGTATGTCCAGTCATTTAGAAAGCCATATAGTCCTTTTTGAGTTTGTGAGCACGTTGCTCTGCAAGGTGGCGATTGTATGGCATATTCATTTCCTACTTACAAATTGGTCCGTTTACCACCCAACCAAGGACAGTTTTTACTGCGTAGGGTCTCTTATCTTGATTCCTAATGATTATCCAGGGCTCTCATGCCTAGGGGGGGGGGGGCATTAACACCAATGACAAGTCCCACATCTGCATCAATACAGTGAAGAGTGACCTCATTCAAATATGACCATTGCCTGATGTATTCTTATAAGGTGATACTTTCCTTTTGTGATGGGAATTCCGCTATAAAGTGTAAAGCTGCGTCATCAAGACCATATACCTCCAGTCCGTTTTAGTTTGTAACAGTCCACTGGTTTCCTCTGTCCCATTGTCTTTATCAGAATGTATTCTTTCTCGCTGACGTTGAGATCTGTTTCAAGCTTCCCCGTCCAGAACGTTCTCTTTCCCCCTGACGTTGAGATCTGTTTCACTGACGTTGAGATCTGTTTCACTGACGTTGAGATCTGTTTCAAGCTTCCCCGTCCAGAACGTCCTCTTTCCCCCTGACGTTGAGATCTGTTTCAAGCTTCTCCGTCCAGAACGTCCTCTTTCCCCCTGACGTTGAGATCTGTTTCACTGACGTTGAGATCTGTTTCAAGTTTCTCCGTACAGAACGTTCTCTTTCCCCCTGACGTTGAGATCTGTTTCCCTGACGTTGAGATCTGTTTCACTGACGTTGAGATCTGTTTCACTGACGTTGAGATCTGTTTCAAGTTTCTCCGTACAGAACGTTATCTTTCTCCCTGACGTTGAGATCTGTTTCAAGCTTCTCCGTACAGAATGTTGCTGAGCTGCTGCGATCTAAAAAAACACACAAGGGGGTTTCTATGATTATTTTATTGTTGTTGTTGTTGTTGTTGTTGTGTCCTTTACAATGTTTTGATTTGCACAGGCCACAATGTCGAAGCTTACAGCCTTCCTTGCAGTACCCAGTGTGGCCACTTGGGGGGGAAAAAGGATCCATAGCACTGCATGCATTGTCCTCTGTTGTCTCTCCGGCAGACTCTCTGGAAAACCTTTCAACCCTCTGGGAGGTTTCTTTTTTTCCTCTCACCAAATATCACGTTACTTTCTCTCATTCAATCTTTGTTCGTCATGACCTTTAAATCAAGCATCCAAAGCAAAGGCCTTCCTAGCTTCCCTGTACCCAAACCCCCTAGGTTCCCTGTACGCAAACCCCCTAGCTTCCCTGTACCCAAACCCCCTAGCTTCCCTGTACCCAAACCCCCTAGGTTCTCTGTACCCAACCCCTTAGGTTCCCTGTACCCAAACCCCCTAGGTTCCACATGATGACAACTGAGGACTAGTTCTCTTGTTTGACCATTTGTTTATTGCTCTGTGAAATACACCTTGTCTTGACTGTTGTCAACGTTGTTGTCAATAACATGCACAAAGGCTCTTGTGAAATGACTGGTATTGAAGTGGGGCGCTTGTAAACACCGTAATTCTCTCTGACAGGAAGTAATGACAACCTTTGTTGCTTGACAATGAGTTCAGTCACTTCGTCTTTGTCTGTGTGGAACAGGGGTGGGTAATTTCAGCCTTTGGCACGTCCTTGAGGACTGGAGTTTCCCACCCCTGGAGTAAAACATCAGCGAATATAACCTGCTCATAGTTATTTGGCAGGTTGGTGTCACCTGCTGGTCTTGATGATATATGCTGGCAGCTACTGCTAGGCCGGGCATCTGGACTAAGCTTTGAGTTCAGGTGAGGACTATGTAGATTACTACATTTCATCGTCCTCTTCTGGTGAGTTCTCCATTGAAGACAGATTGAACTTTTCTAGGGTTCTAAGAGGCCTCGTTCCTCTGGACTCCTCGTTATTTAAACTCATGCCGTCCTTTAGCTTCTTTGGTCCCATCTGTAAGGAATCTTCCTGTTCTTCCAGAACTTTTATTTTGGCATTAGATGCTGCTATTTTGGGGCTTGCATTTCCAGGTTGTCGCTTTCTTTTGTGGTGGGGGGGGCTTTTATAGCTCAGCTAGTATTTTTGCATCTTCTATCTCAACTTGAAGCTTAGCCTTTTTAGGTGCTTTCTGCCTTGGCCAAGCGAGCAGCTCTTTCAGCTGCAACTCTTATCCTACTCGAAGTTGTGGATGAATCCTTTCAAAGGATCTCGTTTAGCATCTATTTTCAGGGGGATGTTCAGTGTCATCACCGACACATTGTCCATACATTCATCAAACCTGATCATTTTTCTGGAGGTCAAACCAATCCATTTGACCCCCACACCTTTTTAATCATCTGATAATTGAGCTTGAACGGCTTGATGACTCTGATAATTGAGCTAGAAGGGATTGATGAATCTGATAATTGAGATAGAAGGGATTGATGACTCTGATAATTGAGCTTGAACAAATTGATGAATCTGATAATTGAGATAGAAGGGATTGATGACTCTGATAATTGAGATAGAAGGGATTGATGAATCTGATAATTGACCTAGAAGGGATTGATGACTCTGATAATTGAGCTTCAACAAATTGATGAATCTGATAATTGAGATAGAAGGGATTGATGAATCTGACAATTGAGCTTGAACGGAATGATGAAACTGTATGAATTAATTTTAAAACTTTAAAACCAGTAATAAAAAGTAACTTGTTTGTCAACATTTTCTTTCCTAACTATGAGCGTATTTATGTCATTTAGTTTCCGTGTCTACGTTTCAAGCTTTGCCCTACTAGAGCCAATGAGCTTAGCCAGTCCAAGCGTTGCCCTACTAGAGCCAATGAGCTTAGCCAGTCCAAGCTTTGCCCTACTAGAGCCAATGAGCTTAGCCAGTCCAAGCTTTGCCCTACTAGAGCCAATGAGCTTAGCCAGTCCAAGCTTTGCCCTACTAGAGCCAATGAGCTTAGCCAGTCCAAGCTTTGCCCTACTAGAGCCAATGAGCTTAGCCAGTCCAAGCTTTGCCCTACTAGAGCCAATGAGCTTAGCCAGTCCAAGCTTTGCCCTATAGAGCCAATGAGCTTAGCCAGTCCAAGCTTTGCCCTACTAGAGCCAATGAGCTTAGCCAGTCCAAGCTTTGCCCTACTAGAGCCAAATGAGCTTTGCCCTACTAGAGCCAATGAGCTTAGCCAGTCCAAGCTTTGCCCTACTAGAGCCAATGAGCTTAGCCAGTTCAAGCTTTGCCCTACTAGAGCCAATGAGCTTAGCCAGTAGAGCCAAGCTTTCCAAGCTTTGCCCTACTAGAGCCAATGAGCTTAGCCAGTCCAAGCTTTGCCCTACTAGAGCCAATGAGCTTAGCCAGTTCAAGCTTTGCCCTACTAGAGCCAATGAGCTTAGCCAGTTCAAGCTTTGCCCTACTAGAGCCAATGAGCTTAGCCAGTCCAAGCTTTGCCCTACTAGAGCCAATGAGCTTAGCCAGTTCAAGCTTTGCCCTACTAGAGCCAATGAGCTTAGCCAGTCCAAGCTTTGCCCTACTAGAGCCAGCCAGTTCAAGCTTTGCCCTACTAGAGCCAATGAGCTTAGCCAGCCAAGCTTTGCCCTACTAGAGCCAATGAGCTTAGCCAGTTCAAGCTTTGCCCTACTAGAGCCAATGAGCTTAGCCAGTTCAAGCTTTGCCCTACTAGAGCCAATGAGCTTAGCCAGTTCAAGCTTTGCCCTACTAGAGCCAATGAGCTTAGCCAGTTCAAGCTTTTACAGAGCAATTTGTTCAAGCTTTGCCCTACTAGAGCCAATGAGCTTAGCCAGTTCAGCTTTGCCCTACTAGAGCCAATGAGCTTAGCCAGTTCAAGCTTTGCCCTACTAGAGCCAATGAGCTTAGCCAGTTCAAGCTTTGCCCTACTAGAGCCAATGAGCTTAGCCAGTTCAAGCTTTGCCCTACTAGAGCCAATGAGCTTAGCCAGTTCAAGCTTTGCCCTACTAGAGCCAATGAGCTTAGCCAGTTCAAGCTTTGCCCTACTAGAGCCAATGAGCTTAGCCAGTTCAAGCTTTGCCCTACTAGAGCCAATGAGCTTAGCCAGTTAGCTTTGCCCTACTAGAGAGCTTTGCCCTACTAGAGCCAATGAGCTTAGCCAGTTCAAGCTTTGCCCTACTAGAGCCAATGAGCTTAGCCAGTTCAAGCTTTGCCCTACTAGAGCCAATGAGCTTAGCCAGTTCAAGCTTTGCCCTACTAGAGCCAATGAGCTTAGCCAGTTCAAGCTTTGCCCTACTAGAGCCAATGAGCTTAGCCAGCTTTGCCCTACTAGAGCCAATGAGCTTAGCCAGTTCAAGCTTTGCCCTACTAGAGCAAATGAGCTTAGCCAGCTTTGCCCTACTAGAGCCAATGAGCTGAGTCTGTTTTTTTGTTGTTGTTCCTCTGCAGCCGTGGGCTCCAAAAAAATGTTTTCTCCATGTCATCCATCATTTATGCAAAAAACACACTTCAGTCACGATCGTGTACCATCCAAACTTTATATTTACAATGTCGTTATTTTTGTTCGGTTGTTTTGATCAGGATGTTTTTAATGTTTCCGTTCCGTGAGCATTGAGCCGACGAGAACGACAAAACACATTTCCAACGATTTCCCAAAAATATTCACCGTCCCCAATAAATAGCAAACAATCAACAACATTTACAAACGTTTCAATAAAAAGCACAATTCATCTATTTAATCCTAATATTTTATGAGCTCCGAAGCTCTTTTTTGTTTATTCATTAAAAAAAAATCCCGTTGTTTTGAATGCGCTCCGTGTCCTTTGTTTCACCATGGCCCATTCACTGGCACGGGAGAGTAAAGTTTACAACTTGTCTTCGTGTCTTCCAAGTCTAAATCAGCCACTGACATCACAATAGTTGATGAGGTTTCACCCCACCGTTATGTTCCTTTGTTGTCCATTAGATCCAGGGTTCCGTAGTTTGCCACACGTCTTTTATGTTGGAAGCTGTATAGCCTCCCAGCCACTGCTAGGACTTCCCCTTTAGCTGGTGGGTGGGTGCGTGGGTGGGTGGGTGGGTGGGTGGGTGGTGGTGGTGGAGGTGGTGGTGGTGGTGGTGGTGGTGGTGGTGGTGGTGGTGGTGGTGGTGGTGGTGGTGGTGGTGGTGGTGGTGGTGGTGGTGGTGGTGGTGGTGGTGGTGGTGGTGGTGGTGGTGGTGGTGGTGGTGGTTGGAAGCTGTATAGCCTCCCAGCCACTGCTAGGACTTCCCCTTGAGCTTGCTAAACCACCTGCCTCCATATTGACTTTTCGCTTCCCAGTAGAGTGGGCGGGTTCAAGTCAATCATGTCTCAGGTCAATAAGTAACCATAACATGGGAATCTCATCTAAATAAGAATGCAAATCCTTCAAATGAATCACAAAGTCTTCTTCTTCTTTAAAATGGCCTTTTGGCTTCAACATTTCTTATCAAACTATATAGAGAAGGTTCACATAGTGTACTGTGACAATAACCAGACAAAAGGGTACTGTGGATTATGTCCCAAAAATGGCACCCTATATCCTATGGGCCCTGGTCAAAAGTAGTGCACTAACCAGGGAATAGTGTTCCATTTGGAACTTGTGTGTTCTATTCAGATTTTTTATTTTTAAAGGAAATGGAGGACATTTTTCACTTCACAGAAACATTCTGTAACATTAATGACCTCCTCATGAATCCCTAACAAAGCCGTTGTAGATAGATGCTCTAATCTAGAGTATGTGTCCTAATCTAAAAGTGTTCCCATTGAAGGAGGATCATACGGAACAAAGACGACATGAATCTTCCATTTCATAGTCCTTAACAGGCCTCCTCCCTTCTGTCAACTTCAACCCCCCGGGCAAATTTGGATGAATTCTCATGTTTGATTTTTACACATTTAAAAAAAAAAAGAATATATATATATATATTGATTCAACATAAGACAACTAGCTGAATTTTAATTTTAATTTTTTTTTACAATTTTAAAAGGCAACAGGCTGTAGTAGGATTGTGAGTTTGGGTTTATGGCTGACCCAACATATATATTGATTCAACATAAGACAACTAGCTGAATGCTGAATTAGGATTGTGTGGTTTGCTCAACAAAAATAGCATTAAAGTTGATTCAACGTACAATTTTAAAAGGCAACAGGCTGTAGTAGGATTGTGAGTTTGGGTTTATGGCTGACCCAACATATATATTGATTCAACATAAGACAACTAGCTGAATGCTGAATTAGGATTGTGTGGTTTGCTCAACAAAAATAGCATTAAAGTTGATTCAACGTACAATTTTAAAAGGCAACAGGCTGTAGTAGGATTGTGAGTTTGGGTTTATGGCTGACCCAACATATATATTGATTCAACATAAGACAACTAGCTGAATGCTGAATTAGGATTGTGTGGTTTGCTCAACAAAAATAGCATTAAAGTTGATTCAACGTACAATTGTAAAAGGCAACAGGCTGTAGTAGGATTGTGAGTTTGCTCAACATTTGGGTTTATGGCTGACCCAACATATATTCTCAAGTTGAACATATAACTCAACTTGAAATTGTCTTCTACCTTATTTGCATGTTTCCCAGTGTAAAACGGTAGTCTTTATTACAATATAAAAACATACATTATTCGAAAGGTCTTTCTTTGACGGGCTAGTTACACCTTAAAGCAATTCTACTCAACTTGGAGCAGAGTTTGTTGATTCAATGTACAATTTTAAGGCAGCCAGCTGCAACAGGATTGTGAATTTACTCGACGTTTTCTGACCCAACTTAAAGTGTTGCCATCCCAGAGGTAAAACGTGTTTTAATTTTTATTTTACGCAACAAGCTTTTTTCAATTTTTGCTCAGTTCGAACAGATAACAGTTGATTAAACAAACTTTGAACACATTAGCTCAAATTCTGGTCGATTTGAAAATCGCTCAACTCACAGAATAACATTGATGGAGCAGCAAAGCTTTTTTAAATTTTTTTACAACGAAACCTATAATTTTGTACATATTTGTACCAGACACTTCTTACTGTTTTTAATGCTAGAGCTCTGGGGAGTAAGATTACCAATTGAAATATATGACATAATGAAAAACCATCTCAAAGACTTGAACTTAAAACTATCGACACGAAAGGATAGGTATGGATGTGAATTATGAATTTAAAGAGCATCTGTCACGCCCTGGTCTTAGTATTCTGTGTTCTCTTTATTATTTTGGTTAGGCCAGGGTGTGACATGGGTGATTTATGTGGTTTGTTTTGTCTAGGGGTTTTTGTAGTTTATGGGATTGTGTTTAGTTAAGTATTCTAGGTAAGTCTATGGTTGCCTAGAGTGGGTCTCTGATTGGGAACCATATTTAGGCAGCCATATTCTTTGAGTGTTTGGTGGGTTCCTGTCTGTGTCTCTTGCACCAGTCAGGACTGGTTTTGGTTTTCCACGTTGTTTGGGTTTTCTTGTGGTGAAGGAGAGTCGGACCAAAATGCAGCGTGGGTATTCTTGATACATGTTTAATGACGACGAAAAAACAAACAATACAAAAAACAACAAACGTGAAAACCTCTACAGCCTGTCTGTTGACAACTAAACACAAAGACAGGAACAATCACCCACGAAACACTCAAAGAATATGGCTGCCTAAATATGGTTCCCAATCAGAGACAACGAGAATCACCTGCCTCTGATTGAGAACCACTTCAGGCAACCATAGACTTTGCTAGATAACCCCACTAACCACAATCCCATAAACCTACAACAAACCCCAAGACAAAACACACCACAAAATAAACCCATGTCACACCCTGGCCTGACCAAGATAATAAAGAGAACACAGAATACTAAGACCAGGGCCTGACACAGGTTTTCTTGTTTTGTACAAGTTATTGTTCACGTTATCATCTTTATTAAAGATGTTTATAAATAACCACGCTGCGTTTTGGTCTGCCTCTCTTTCACCAGAAGAAAACCGTAACAGCATCACCCTGTACTGCTGCTTGCTTGTTCAACTGATAACTGCAGCATATGCTGTATCAGAGAGCTATTTTGTATCTTATCATCCCAAAATCTCATCTATTACCATTGTAATTAATCCAAAAACCTTTCAATCTGAGGAAGAGTATGGTGTTGCGTCCCAAATATCATATCCCCCCCTCCCCCCTACATAGCAGACTGCTTTGGATTAGAACCCATAAGGAATAGGGTTCTATTCAGGACACACCCTTAGTCTCTAAAAGTCATTAGATCAATGTGAACATGTTCCATGAACATTGTCTAAGAACTCCGTAGCAAAAATATATAATTCTCATTAGGACTCTGTTCTTCTGCTTTAATGAAGTAAAAGATCAGTCTAAATCTCAGTCTCGATCCATCTTGATCTACGTTCTTTTACACCTCATTATTCTCACTGCTGCCAAACTATGGTTTTATGTCCCGAATGGCACCCTATTCCCTACACGGTGCCGTAGGGCCCCACAGGGCCTCGGGTGAAAAGTGAGTGCACTACATAGGGAATAAGGGATGCAATTTGGGATGCATTTATTTATTTGGTAATCTATGCAGCATTGTGACATAAATCCAAGTAATTGATGCTTTATGGGGGGTGGTAGGAGCTATTTAGCATTTAAAATAATCATAATGCCCCCTTCAGGGAACAAGAAGGGAAATGTTATATTTTATTATCCTCGTAATGGGAGTGTTACACTGATTACGACCAGAGAAGAATATTTCACATGTTCTTTTCTCAATTAACAAGGAGGAGCAGTAATTTATTAATCCCCCCCCCTCAAAAAAACAAACAATTAACAAGGAGGAGCCCCCCCCAAAAAAAAAACAATTAACAAGGAGGAGCAGTAATTTATTTCCCCCAAAAAAAAAAAAAAAAACAATTAACCAGGAGGAGCAGTAATTTATTAATCCCCCCCAAAAAAAAAACAATTAACCAGGAGGAGCAGTAATTTATTAATCCCCCCCCAAAAAAAAAAAAACAATTAACCAGGAGGAGCAGTAATTTATTAATCCCCCCCAAACAATTAACCAGGAGGAGCAGTAAAAATCCCCCCAAAAAAACAAACAATTAACCAGGAGGAGCAGTAATTTATTAATCCCCCAAAAAAAAAAAAAAAAACAATGAACAAATCTTTTACATTATTAATTAAGATTAACTGACGTAACAAAGCAACACATTTGTGTATAAATAAAAAACTAAAATTCTCCCAGTGTCTCTGACGTGTTTGATAAACAATAGGTGTATTGCTGTCTTTATTATGTCCTAATAGAATACTGCTGTTGTGTGTGTTTGGGAAGTAGAGTTGGAGTGTGTGTGTGTGTGTGTGTGTGTGTGTGTCCCCCACACCACCAACATACCTAAGACATTAACACGTTTGTGCATTGCATGTTGGGTAAACAAAAGTGATCTGAATACAACAGTGTTTTTATATGAATATTAAATATTAAAGCTGTGAAGATACCACATCCATTTGAAATATTATAGCGAACACGTTATTATTATAATATTAAAACTAAGATGTTAATTATTATAATATCATAACTAAGACTTATTATTATGTTATAGCTAAGATGGTAATTATTATAATATTATAACTAAGACTTATTATTATGTTATAGCTAAGATGGTAATTATTATAATATTATAACTAAGACTTATTATTATGTTATAGCTAAGATGGTAATTATTATAATATTATAACTAAGACTTATTATTATGTTATAGCTAAGATGGTAATTATTATAATATTATAACTAAGACTTATTATTATGTTATAGCTAAGATGGTAATTATTATAATATTATAACTAAGACTTATTATAATATCATAACTAAGACGTATTATTAAGTTATAACTAAGATGTTTATTATTATAATATTATAATGAAGATGTTACTATTATAATATCATAACTAAGACTTATTATTATGTTATAACTAAGATCTTACTATTATAATATCATAACTAAGACTTATTATAATATTATGACTAAGATGTTAATTATTATAATATTATAACTAAGATGTTAATTATTATAATATTATAACTAAGATGTGAATTCATTAACAGCTAGTAAAACTGTAAAATACTTCAAAAGTTAAAGGGATGGACACTGTGAGGTCTTTCCAAAAGGCCCCCTAGTCCTTAAAGGGATGGACACTGTGGGTCTTTCCAAAAGGCCCCCTAGTCCTTAAAGGGATGGACACTGTGGGGTCTTTCCAAAAGGCCCCCTAGTCCTTAAAGGGATGGACACTGTGAGGTCTTTCCAAAAGGTCTTTCCAAAGGCCCCCCCCCTAGTCCTTAAAGGGATGGACACTGTGAGGTCTTTCCAAAAGGCCCCCTAGTCCTTAAAGGGATGGACACTGTGGGGTCTTTCCAAAAGGCCCCCTAGTCCTTAAAGGGATGGACACTGTGAGGTCTTTCCAAAAGGCCCCCTAGTCCTTAAAGGGATGGACACTGTGGGGTCTTTCCAAAAGGCCCCCTAGTCCTTAAAGGGATGGACACTGTGGGGTCTTTCCAAAAGGCCCCCCTAGTCCTTAAAGGGATGGACACTGTGAGGTCTTTCCAAAAGGCCCCCTAGTCCTTAAAGGGATGGACACTGTGGGGTCTTTCCAAAAGGCCCCTAGTCCTTAAAGGGATGGACCCTTTCCAAAAGGCCCCCTAGTCCTTAAAGGGATGGACACTGTGAGGTCTTTCCAAAAGGCTAGTCCCCTAGTCCCAAAAGGCCCCCTAGTTAAAGGGATGGACACTGTGGGGTCTTTCCAAAAGGCCCCCTAGTCCTTAAAGGGATGGACACTGTGGGGTCTTTCCAAAAGGCCCCCTAGTCCTTAAAGGGATGGACACTGTGGGGTCTTTCCAAAAGGCCCCCTAGTCCTTAAAGGGAAAGGGATCCAAAAGGTCTTTCCCCCCTAGTCCTTAAAGGGATGGACACTGTGAGGTCTTTCCAAAAGGCCCCCTAGTCCTTAAAGGGATGGACACTGTGAGGTCTTTCCAAAAGGCCCCCTAGTCCTTAAAGGGATGGACACAGGTCTTTCCAAAAGGCCCCCTAGTCCTTAAAGGGATGGACACTGTGAGGTCTTTCCAAAAGGCCCCCCCTAAAGGGATGGACACCTTTCCAAAAGGCCCCCTAGTCCTTAAAGGGATGGACACTGTGAGGTCTTTCCAAAAGGCCCCCTAGTCCTTAAAGGGATGGACACTGTGAGGTCTTTCCAAAAGGCCCCCTAGTCCTTAAAGGGATGGACACTGTGAGGTCTTTCCAAAAGGCCCCCTAGTCCTTAAAGGGATGGACACTGTGAGGTCTTTCCAAAAGGCCCCCTAGTCCTTAAAGGGATGGACACTGTGAGGTCTTTCCAAAAGCCCCCCTAGTCCTTAAAGGGATGGACACTGTGGGGTCTTTCCAAAAGGCCCCCTAGTCCTTAAAGGGATGGACACTGTGAGGTCTTTTTCCCCTAGTCCTTAAAGGGATGGACACTGTGAGGTCTTTCCAAAAGGCCCCCTAGTCCTTAAAGGGATGGACACTGTGAGGTCTTTCCAAAAGGCCCCCTAGTCCTTAAAGTTAAGGCCCCCTAGTCCTTAAAGGATGGACACTGTGAGGTCTTTCCAAAAGGCCCCCTAGTCCTTAAAGGGATGGACAAGGTCTTTCCAAAAGGCCCCCTAGTCCTTAAAGGGATGGACACTGTGAGGTCTTTCCAAAAGGCCCCCTAGTCCTTAAAGGGATGGACACTGTGAGGTCTTTCCAAAAGGCCCCCTAGTCCTTAAAGGGATGGACACTGTGAGGTCTTTTTCCTTAAAGGGATGGACAAAGGTCTTTCCAAAAGCCCCCTAGTCCTTAAAGGGATGGACACTGTGAGGTCTTTCCAAAAGGCCCCCTAGTCCCAAAAAGTTAAAGGGATGGACATGAGGTCTTTCCAAAAGGCCCCCTAGTCCTTAAAGGGATGGACACTGTGAGGTCTTTCCAAAAGGCCCCCTAGTCCTTAAAGTCCTTAAAGGGATGGACACTGTGGGGTCTTTCCAAAAGGCCCCCTAGTCCTTAAAGGGATGGACACTGTGAGGTCTTTCCAAAAGGCCCCCTAGTCCTTAAAGGGATGGACACTGTGAGGTCTTTCCAAAAGGCCCCCTAGTCCTTAAAGTTAAAGGGATGGACACTGTGAGGTCTTTCCAAAAGGCCCCCTAGTCCTTAAAGTTAAAGGGATGGACACTGTGAGGTCTTTCCAAAAGGCCCCCTAGTCCTTAAAGGGATGGACACTGTGAGGTCTTTCCAAAAGGCCCCCTAGTCCTTAAAGTTAAAGGGATGGACACTGTGAGGTCTTTCCAAAAGGCCCCCCCCTAGTCCTTAAAGGGATGGACACTGTGAGGTCTTTCCAAAAGGCCCCCCCTAGTCCTTAAAGGGATGGACACTGTGAGGTCTTTCCAAAAGGAGGTCTTTCCAAAAGGCCCCCTAGTCCTTAAAGGGATGGACACTGTGAGGTCTTTCCAAAAGGCCCCCTAGTCCTTAAAGGGATGGACACTGTGGGGTCTTTCCAAAAGGCCCCCCTAGTCCTTAAAGTTAAAGGGATGGACACTGTGAGGTCTTTCCAAAAGGCCCCCTAGTCCTAAAGGGATGGACACTGTGAGGTCTTTCCAAAAGGCCCCCTAGTCCTTAAAGGGATGGACACTGTGAGGTCTTTCCAAAAGGCCCCCTAGTCCTTAAAGTTCCAAAAGGCCCCCTAGTCCTTAAAGTTAAAGGATGATGGACACTGTGGGGTCTTTCCAAAAGGCCCCCCCTTTAAAGGGATTTAAAGGGATGGACACTGTGAGGTCTTTCCAAAAAGTTAAAGGGATGGACACTGTGAGGTCTTTCCAAAAGGCCCCCCTAGTCCCTTAAAGGGATGGACACTGTGAGGTCTTTCCAAAAGGCCCCCTAGTCCTTAAAGGGATGGACACTGTGAGGTCTTTCCAAAAGGCCCCTAGTCCTTAAAGGGATGGACACTGTGAGGTCTTTCCAAAAGGCCCCTAGTCCTTAAAGGGATGGACACTGTGAGGTCTTTCCAAAAGGCCCCCTAGTCCTTAAAGGGATGGACACTGTGGGTTCTTTCCAAAAGGCCCCCTAGTCCTTAAAGTTAAAGGGATGGACACTGTGAGGTCTTTCCAAAAGGCCCCCTAGTCCTTAAAGGGATGGACACTGTGAGGTCTTTCAAAAGGCCCCCTAGTCCTTAAAGTTAAAGGGATGGACACTGTGAGGTCTTTCCAAAAGGCCCCCTAGTCCTTAAAGTTAAAGGTTGCCATGTGGGAAGTATCCTCTATCTCACTCGTTATGTTACCGTATAAGGTCACGCCAACAGAAGTACTAGTTTGTCACTATCCGGTATACAGTGTTTTGCATAAAGTTTTCAAGACCACTTGACTTTTCCCACATTTTATTAGGTTACAGACTCATTCTAAAAATGATTGAAATATTTTTTCTCCTCTTCAATCTACCCACAGTACCCCACAATGACATCACAATGTCTTATAATGACATCACAATACCCCACAATAACATCACAATACCCCCCCCCCATGACATCACAATACCCTATAATGACATCACAATACCCCACAATGACATCACAATACCCCACAATGACAAAACAAAAACTGTTTATTAGAAATGTTATCTAATTTATAAAATTTAAAAAAAGAAGTATTCAGACCCTTTACTCTGTACTTTGTTGAAGAGCCTTTAGCAGCAATTACAGCCTCAAGTCTTCTTGGGTATGATGATACAAGCTTGGCACACCTGAATTTGGGGAGTTTATTCCATTCTTCTCTGCAGGTCCTCTCAAGTTCTGTCAGGTTGGATGGGGAACTTTGCTGCACAGCTGTTTTCAGGTCTCTCCAGAGATGCTCGATCCGGTTTAAGTCTGGGTTCTGGCTGGGCCACTCAAGGACATTCAGGGCTTTCTCCCGAAGCCACCCCTGCATTGTCTTGACTATGTGCTTCAGGTCGTTTTCCTGTTGGGAGGTGAACCTTTGCCCCAGTCTGAGTTCGAAAGCGCTCTGGAGTAGGCTTTCATAAAGACCAGTCTATGGCTAGGGTGGCTGGAGTCTTTGACAATTTTTAGGGCCTTCTTCCTGCACCGCCTGCTATAGAGGTCCTGGATGTCAGGAAGCTTGGCCCCAGTGATGTACTGGGCCGTACACACCACCTTCTGTAGTGCCTTGCGGTTGGAGGACGAGCAGCTGCCATAACAGGCAGTGATGCAACCAGTTAGGATGCTCTCGATGGTGCAGTTGTAGAACCTTTTTAGGATCTGAGGACCCATGCCAAATCTTTTCAGTCTCTTGAAGGGGAGTAGGCTTTGTCGTGCCCTCTTCACAAATTTCTTGGTGTGCTTGGACCATGTTAGTTTGTTGGTGATGTGGACACCAAGGAACTTGAAGCTCTCAACCTGCTCCACTATAGCCCGTCGATGAGAATGGGAGTGTGCTCGGTCCTCCTTTTCCTGTAGTCCAAAATCATCTCCTTTGTCTTGATCACGTTGCGGGATAGGTTGTTATTCTGGCACCACATGGCCAGGTCTCTGACCTCCTCCCTATAGGCTGTCTCATTGTTGTCGGTGATCAGGCCTACTACTGTTGTGTCATCGGCAAACTTAATCATGGTGTTGGAGTTGTGCCTGGCCGTGCAATCATGACTGAACAGGGAGTACAAGAGGGGACTGAGAATGCACCCCTGAGGGGCCCCCGTGTTGAGGATCAGCATGGCGGATGTGTTGTTACCTACCCTTACCACCGGGGGGGGGACCCGTCAGGATGTCCAGGATCCAGTTGCAGAGGGAGGTGTTTAGTCCCACGGTCCTTAGCCTTAGTGATGAGCTTTGAAGGCATTACTGTGTTGAACGCTGAGCTGTAGTCAATGAACAGCATTCTCACATAGGTGTTCCTCTTGTCCAGGTGGGAAAGGGCAGTGTGGAGTGCAATAGAGATGGCATCATCTGTGGATCTGTTGGGGCGGTATGCTAATTGGAGTGGGTATAGGGTTTCTGGGATAATGGTGTTGATGTGAGCCGTGACTAGCCTTTCAAAGCACTTCACGCCGACAGACGTGAGTGCTACGGGTCGGTAGTCATTTAGGCAGATTACCTTAGTGTTCTTTGGCACAGGGACTATGGTGGTCTGCTTGAAATGTGTTGGTATTACAGACTCAGACAGGGAGAGGATGAAAATATCAGTGAAGACACTTGCCAGTTGGTCAGCGCTTGCTCGGAGTACACGTCCTGGTAATCCATTTGGCCATGCGGCCCTGTAAGTGTTGACCTGTTTAAAGGTCTTATTCACATCTGCTGTGGAGAGTGTTATCACACAGTCGTCCGGAACAGCTGATGCTCTCATGTATGCCTCAGTGCTACTTGCCTCGAAGCGAGCATAGAAGTTATTTAGCACAACTGTTAGGCTTGTGTCACTGGGCAGCTCTCCGCTGTGCATCCCTCTGTAGTCTGTAATAGTTTGCAAGCCCTGCCACATCCGACGAGCGTCGGAGCCGGTGTAGTACGATTCGATCTTAGTCCTGTCTTGACGCTTTTCCTGTTTGATGCTTCGTCGGAAGGCAAAGCAGGATTTCTTATAAGCTTCCGGGTCATTGATGAACTTACTGATGAAGCCAGTGACTGATGTGGTGTACTCCCCAATGCCATTGGAAGAATCCCAGAACATGTTCCAGTCTGTGACAGCAAAACAGTCCTGTAGCTGAGCATCTGCTTCATCTGACCATTTTTTTTTAATCGACCGTGTCACTGGTGCTTCCTGCTTTAATGTTTACTTGTAAAGCAGGAATCAGGAGCATAGAGTTATGTTCAGATTTGCCAAATGGTGGGCGAGGGAGAGCTTTGTACCCGTCTCTGTGTGTGGAGTATAGGTGGTCTAGAGTTATTTTTCTCCTCTGGATGCACATTTAACATGCTGGTAGAATTGAGGTAAAACAGATTTAATTTTCCCTGCATCAAAGTCTCCGGCCACTAGGAGTGCCTCCTCTGGGTGAGCGGTTTCCTGTTTGCTTATGGTGGAATACAGTTCATTGAGTGCTGTCTTAGTGCCAGCCTCGGTCTGTGGTGGTATGAAGACAGCTATGATGAATATAGATGAAACCTCTCTTGGTTAGATAGTGTGGTCTACAGCTTATCATGAGATACTCATTAAGTGCGGTCTTAGTGCCATCTTCGGTTTGTGGTGGTATGAAGACAGCTATGATGAATATAGATGAAACCTCTCTTGGTTAGATAGTGTGGTCTACAGCTTATCATGAGATACTCTACCTCAGGCGAGCAAAACCTAGAGATTTCCTTAGATATCGTGCACCAGCTGTTGTTTACAAATATACACAGACCGCCACCCCTTGTCTTACCAGAGGCTGCTGTTCTGTCCTGCCAATAGAGTGTAACCCACCAGCTGTATGGTAATCATGTCGTCGTTCATCCACGACTCAGTGAAACATAAGATATTACAGTTTTAAATGTCCCGTTGGTAGGGCATATATACTTGTAGTTCGTCCACTTTCCAGTGAATGTACGTTGGCCAATAGTACCGATGGCAAAGGCAGATTAGCCACTCGTCGTCGGATCCCCTACAAGACACCCCGATCTCCTTCCGCGATATCTCTCGTCTTTTTCTCCTGCGAATGTCAGGGATGAGGGCCTTGGTTCGGGAGTCTGAAGATCATGTTTCTGTCCAGTTCAAGGTTGAGTAATCTCTGGATCTGATGTCCAGACGTTGTTATCGGGTCATGAGAGACGGCAGCAGCAACATTACATTACAAAATACGTTACAAACGATGTGAAGAAGAAGAAGAAAAACGATCAAAATAACACGGTGGGTTAAAGGTTAAAGGTTAAAACGTCAGCCGTCCCCAAGGCTGTTGGAGTGTTCAGTACATGTCTCTGTCTGATTCACTACATCCATGGAAACCCTCAGTGAACCTGTGTGTGTGTGTGTGTTGTGTGTGTCTGTGTGTGTGTTCGTGTGTGCCTGTGTGTGTGTGTGTGTGTGTGTGTGTGTGTGTGTGTGTGTGTGTGTGTGTGTGTGTGTGTGTTCGTGTGTGTCTGTGTGTGTGTGTGTGTGTGTTTGTGTGTGTCTGTGTGTGTGTGTGTTCGTGTGTGTCTGTGTGTGTGTGTGTGTGTGTGTGTGTGTGTGTGTGTGTGTGTGTGTGTGTGTGTGTGTGTGTGTGTGTGTGTGTGGTACCTCAGTTGCAGTATTCCCACAGTGGTAGTTTCTAGCCAGTATTAGTCACCTCTCTACGGTCGGCTGGCGGGCCTTTCACCCATGTGTGTCTGAATGTGTAGGTTGATGTGTGTGTGTGTATGCGTGTGTCTGTGTGCGTCTGTCTCGGTGTGTGTCTGTGTGTGTAGCTTGGTGTGTGTGTGTGTGTACGCCTGTCGGTGTGTGTGTCTGCGTGCGTATGTCTCGGTGTGTGTGTCTGGGTGTGTATGTCTCGGTGTGTGTGTGAGTGTGTAGCTTGGTGTGTGTGTGTGTGTATGCGTGTCAGTGTGTGTGTTTGCGTGCGTATGTCTTGGTGTGTGTGTGAGTGTGTAGCTTGGTGTGTGTGTGCGTGTAGGTGTGTGTATGTCTCAGTGTGTGTGTCTGGGTGCGTATGTCTCGGTGTGTGTGTCTGCGTGTGTATGTCTCGGTGTGTGTGTGTGAGTGTGTAGCTTGGTGTGTGTGTGTGTATGCGTGTCGGTGTGTGTGTCTGCGTGCGTATTTCTTGATGTGTGTGTGAGTGTGTGTGTGTGTGTGTGTGTGTCTGGGTGTGTGTGTGTCTGTGTGTGTGTGTGTGTGTCTGGGTGTGTGTGTGTGTGTGTGTGTGTGTGTGTGTGTGTGTGTGTGTGTGTGTGTGTGTGTGTGTGTGTGTGTGTGTGTGTGTGTGTCTGTGTGTGTGTGTGTGTCTGGGTGTGTGTGTCAGTGTGGCGGGCTGGGCCTTTGGGCACCTTTCACCTCGACACAGCTGATGATTGATTCTCTGTTCCTGCTGAGTGGCGACAGCCATGCTGCATTCTGGGAATACGGCCTTGTCAATTGGAGCGCATCACCCTCACTTGGAACCTGAGATGAGTGGAGACCATTGGAGCAAAAAAAAATCAAAAATACACAATAAATGAAGGATAAAGATGGCAGGACTGTGGGTGACCTTGAAGAGAGCTAGTCGAGGCCTCCAGTTGTCTGGATGAGCTTCTGGACAGCGTTGTAAATGAAACCCTATTCCCTATGGCTTCTGGGTCAGGAGAAGTGCACTAGAGAGGGAATAGTGTGCCATTTGGGTTCTGGGTCAGGAGAAGTGCACTAGAGAGGGAATAGGGTGTCATTTGGGTCCTGGGTCAGGAGAAGTGCACTAGAGAGGGAATAGGGTGTCATTTGGGTTCTGGGTCAGGAGAAGTGCACTAGAGAAAGAATAGGGTGTCATTTGGGTCCTGGGTCAGGAGAAGTGTACTAGAGAGGGAATAGTGTGCCATTTGGGTTCTGGGTCAGGAGAAGTGCACTAGAGAGGGAATAGGGTGTCATTTGGGTTCTGGGTCAGGAGAAGTGCACTAGAGAGGGAATAGGGTGTCATTTGGGTCCTGGGTCAGGAGAAGTGCACTAGAGAGGGAATAGTGTGCCATTTGGGTCCTGGGTCAGGAGAAGTGCACTAGAGAGGGAATAGTGTGTCATTTGGGTTCTGGGTCAGGAGAAGTGCACTAGAGAGGGAATAGGGTGTCATTTGGGTCCTGGGTCAGGAGAAGTGCACTAGAGAGGGAATAGTGTGCCATTTGGGTCCTGGGTCAGGAGAAGTGCACTAGAGAGGGAATAGTGTGTCATTTGGGTTCTGGGTCAGGAGAAGTGCACTAGAGAGGGAATAGGGTGTCATTTGGGTTCTGGGTCAGGAGAAGTGCACTAGAGAGGGAATAGTGTGCCATTTGGGTCCTGGGTCAGGAGAAGTGCACTAGAGAGGGAATAGTGTGCCATTTGGGTCCTGGGTCAGGAGAAGTGCACTAGAGAGTGAATAGTGTGCCTTTTGGGTCCTGGGTCAGGAGAAGTGCACTAGAGAGGGAATAGGGTGTCATTTGGGTCCTGGGTCAGGAGAAGTGCACTAGAGAGGGAATAGTGTGTCATTTGGGTTCTGGGTCAGGAGAAGTGCACTAGAGAGGGAATAGGGTGCCATTTGGGACAAGGAACTAAATTCCTATTTATCAGCTTCAACCTCTGCCCATGCAAGAGACTGACGGTGAATAGATTGGGTTGCAATGGAGTAAAATATCAAACTTTTTCAGGCCTTAAAGCTGAGATCAGAAACAGAAAGAGCACTGCTGGTCGTACCAGGAAACAAGCATTTGTTCCTATAGCAACATACCCCACTGTGACCAGCTGCTTCTATAGCAACATACCTCACTGTGACCAGCTGCTCCTATAGCAACATATCTGAATGTGACTAGCTGTTCCTATAGCAACATACCTGGCTGTGAGTAGCTGTTCCTATAGCAACATACCTGGCTATGAGTAGCTGTTCCTATAGCAACATACCTGGTTGTGACTAGCTGTTCCTATAGCAACATATCTGAATGTGACTAGCTGTTCCTATAGCAACATATCTGAATGTGACTAGCTATTCCTTTAGCAACATACCTGGTTGTGACTAGCTGTTCCTATAGCAACATACCTGGTTGTGACTAGCTGTTCCTATAGCAACATACCTGGTTGTGACTAGCTGTTCCTATAGCAACATACCTGGCTGTGACTAGCTGTTCCTATAGCAACAAACCTGGTTGTGACTAGCTGTTCCTATAGCAACATACCTGGTTGTGACTAGCTGTTCCTATAGCAACATACCTGGTTGTGACTTGCTGTTCCTATAGCAACATACCTGGTTGTGACTAGCTGTTCCTATAGAAAGATACCTGGTTGTGACTAGCTGTTCCTATAGCAACATACCTGGTTGTGACTAGCTGTTCCTATAGCAACATACCTGGTTGTGACTAGCTGTTCCTATAGCAACATACCTGGTTGTGACTAGCTGTTCCTATAGCAACATACCTGGCTGTGACTAGCTGTTCCTATAGCAACATACCTGGTTGTGACTAGCTGTTCCTATAGCAACATACCTGGTTGTGACTAGCTGTTCCTATAGCAACATACCTGGTTGTGACTAGCTGTTCCTATAGCAACATACCTGGTTGTGACTAGCTATTCCTATAGC